>NC_056748.1:971722480-971962480 GCF_019279795.1 Protopterus annectens | reverse complement strand
AAGTAGGGTGTGTACCAACTATCTGTGTCGTATGTGGATCCATATTCAGTATATTCCAATTTTTCTTGATTATTTTCTGGATGTTTACAACATCACTCGTATATTTTAACAAAAAAGATGTTTTTTCTAAATTACCTTGCTTTCTGTTTTTATAGTAAGAAGGGCAATGAGAACGTTGTGTTGGAATATATGTATTAGATGGTGTGCCTAAAATCTGTTGCTTACAGTTTCTAATCAGATAGTTGTTGTAGCCTCTATCTCTTAGTAGCTGTTCTAAGAAAGCAACTTCTCGCATGCGATCAGTTTCATTAGTACAAATTCTAGATATTCTATTTAACTGACTAGTAACAATACCTGAAAAGGTGTGTCTAGGGTGCATACTCTCAAATTTTAAAAGAGAGTTCTTCCATGTTGGTTTCCTATAGAGTGACGTACTAATGTGTCTGTCTGTATTAAACCTAAGAGTTAGGTCTAAGAAATTTATCTCTAAATTCGAGGTTTCAATGGTAAACCTGAGGAAAGAACTCATGGATTCTATGTCTTTTATGAATTTAATGCAATCAGTGTGATTGCCTTCCCACACAAAGAGTACATCATCCACAAACCTTTTATAGAGTTTGACATTGCTGAATAGGGTATGTTTAAACAGATGATTGCATTCCCATTCATGAACTACTAGGTTTGCATAACTGTTGGCGCAGGGGGTGCCCATGGCAACCCCCCACTTCTGTAAATAAAATTTATCTTTAAACATGAAAATGTTGTTATTAAGCACTATCTCAAGTAGATAGTTAATCAAAATCTGTCTATTGTGAGTGTATTGAGATCTGCTAAGTAATAAGTCATTTATGGCTTGCTGTCCTAGCTCATTTGGTATGCATGTGAATAAGTTGATTACGTCCATAGTTACTAGCAGATAATTAGAGACATCCTTGTCAAGTTTAAAGTCTCTCAGGGATTCAATCAATTGATAGGAGTCTGATAATATATTAGGAATTGCATTCACCATCGGTCTTAGCATACGTTCCAAAAAGGAAGAAATAGTATATGTGCACCATCTCTCACTAGCTACTATTGGTCTCATCGGCACGGGTGTGACATTTTTATGTATTTTGGGCAGACCTTTTATAATTGGTACCATAGGGTATTCAATCATAAAGTACTCGTAGGTCTCACAGCTAATTTGCCCACAAAGTAACAGGTCATATAAGTCTGCCTGTATTCTCTTAATGGTGTTATCGACAAAGGTCTTGGATACTGGGGAATATGTATCAGTGTCTGCAAGCAAAGATGTCATAGTGGTTACATATTCAATGGTGTTCAATAAAACTACCGCCCCACCCTTATCTGCAGGTTTGATGGTTATTGTTAAATCACATTTCAATCGACTAAGTGAACTTCGCTCTTGTTCTGTCAAATTGAAAAAGTTACATCTATTCTGATTCTTAGCATAATAATCATAGATGTCTTTTTCACATAATTTGGAAAAACATTCCAAGTTATGTGGAATGGGTGGCATATAGTTACTCTTTCGTTTAAAGAACTCTTTAATATCATCTGTCTGTATAGAAATATTGTCTTTAAAAAATAACTTTAAGGCCACATTACGACAGAATAGTCTGAGATCTATCAGAGTCTCACTTAAATAGCTGAGTTGAGAGGGTATAAAATTTAACCCTTTGTTAAGAAGTGTAATAATGGAGTCTGACAACGGAAAATCTGATAAGTTACAGACTAGGTCATTCAGTTCCTTAGTTTCCTCGTCTGTCCATACTTTTCTTCTGAGCCCTTCCTCTTGCGAGGCCCCCTGCTGTTGGAACGGCCTCTCCACGCCGTCTGTTGTTTGACGGGAAATGGTAAAAAATGGGCAGATGTACTTGCTGTGTCTTTAGGTCTAGCCCCAGATGTCATATTATTTTTATCAGCTTGTTGGTTGGGAAGAGGGGTGTTACTGGCAGAGTTATATCCGGAAGGACTACTATTCAAGGCAGATGGTGATGGAATGCCAAAGGAATGAGAATTATTTATAGTCGAAGTGGGTGGTGCAACATTAACTTCTGCAGCTATAGGATGTATGGTAGTAGTGGTGGTAGTATAAAGAGGAGTCACAGTCTCTGTCGTAGTAGAAGAATGTGCAGTTCTTGGCCAAACAAATATCTGGCCGTTAGCAAAGTCATTAGAGTCTCTGACCAGCTTCCTTTGTTTTGTTTGTCTAAGTCTTTCACTGAACAAATGCACTTGTGATCGTATGTTATCTAATCTTTGTTGAAAATAGTCCGTTTTGTAAGACTCATTGAGGTGACGTTGTTGCAAGTCTACCTTGCCTCTTAGTTCCGTCTCTAATGGAGCGAAATAGTCTAAAAGCAGTCTGATGTAATTAAATCCTAAGTCTATGTTTAGGTCTTGCCATTTGCGTAGCAATGTGGGGTGGCTTTCCCCATATGTCGGCATGCAAAATACTCGCATGCCGCGAGGTATAACTTTAAAATGGAGGCATGCCTCAAGGTGTAAGCGTTGCCAGGCATACCTCTGTAGTTTATACAGGTCATCCTGAAAAGTCTTACAAAGAGTATTAAACTCAGTTAGCGTCTCACCGTTATTAGTAGCGTTCACCGAAGTAGTATGATTGGAAAGCTCCAGAGTCAATAAAGGGTTGGTATTACAGTGTAGAAGAGATTCCCATACTGGTATCACGACCTCCCTCGCCTCTGGTCTAAAATCTAATTCGATGTCTGTTGAATCCATGTGTAGAACCAAAACAGCACACTGAAAGCAAAAGAATACGTAGGTAGAAACTGTTATTGGTGCTCAAAGACGCCTTCCGACAAATAAGAACCAAGTAACTGAAGTCAGGAAACAGAAGGAGTCACCACGAATAAAAGGAAGCCTCCGTTTGTAGTAGAAATTAAAATCCGTTTAATACAATGAAGTAAAATGAGCGCTTTCGCATAGCTAAGCTATGCTTCTTCAGATAATCAACTTACATATACACTCCAGTTCTATTTATATGCAAAAACCATTTTTGCCGGGCTTGTTAACTAATGCAATCAATCAATCAGATTAAAACAGTTAACGGGACTTCAATTCTTAAACTTATAACATTTAAAACTCGTGGCGCTTAAAGTGCTCTTAGTGCATAACAACATATAAAACATAAAAGAAGTATGAAACATCTTAACTAACAAACAGTGCGATCCTGCGTGGTAACTATTATGGATACCATGTAGCGTTTTCGACATCAGATTTTAAAACGGTAAGCGGTAAACTTTTTTACATTTCCGTCCCAAACTAAGTTAACTGCAATGTCTTCTTATATAACAGATGTCAACTAGCAGAATTCCACTCTATATAATCTCAGAGATCTCAGAGTTAGTATATGCATGTCTGTGTATGTGTGTGTGTGTGTGTGTGTGTGTGTGTGTGTGTTTGTGTGTGTATATATATATATATATATATATATATATATATATATATATATATATATGTGTGTGTGTGTGTGTGTGTGTGTGCGTGTGTGTGTGTGTATGTGTATATGTGGGTCTACTTCTAAATTTTGAACTTTCACAAGTTTGAATTGCTTATAGTTGAGACCGTAAGATTGAACTTGTAAAAGTTTAAACCATTTAAACCATTTAAATGGAAATTGCAGTAAAGCGCAGAACAGTATAGTTACCATTTTCCTCACTCTAGTGCAATCTCAGAGCTGATATTTTTAATTAGCAGGGGGTGTAGGTCATGCAGGAGGGCTTGCCCCTCCCCCCACAAAAATGTAAAAAAAATGTTTTTATTTAAATTTTAAGCTTTCACAAGGTTTGCTAAAACCTATATTTTTATACTTCATGCTATTTGCTATTTCATGTATGAAAGAACCTTAGTGGATTCCATTTTTAAACTTAAACTTTATGTCCGAAAATTAAATCTGGATTTATTATTTAACAACAATGATCAGTTTTGAGAATAGTACTGTAAACAAACATTATAATTTTAACTCCATACTACAAGTGTACTAAATATGTTCCAGAAAATGTCTGAACAAGACAATATACATTATTTTATGCAAAATAAGAACAACAAACCATTTTTTATGTTAACACTGCAAAAGAAAAAAAATGTTATCTTAGTAATAATCCTAGATACAGAAGTTTTAAATTGGGCAAGGGGGGTGTGTGGTGATAATATGCTCACATGACTACCATGGAGAAATGTTGATGCATGTATTCGATGATGTGATTTATAAACTTATGTCTTGTAATGAAATGCACATTAAATATAAATGTATCTATATCTCTCTCTACTTGGATGAAATGTTCATGAACGGCTACAATAGTAAACAGACTTAGGAACTTTTAAAAGATGAATACTCAATGACAATAAATTCATTCAAAATACAAAAGTCACACAAGATCATTTTAAACTCTCCAGTTAGGTCCATTGTGGCATAAGGATGAAACACAAAACCTTGGCCTTATTTATAGATAAAAAACTGAAGGATATTTTTTCATTATTTCCGCATATGTTGAAAGGCTCTTGGGATTTTTAATAAAATTGAGTCTAAAACAGTGTTGTTTACAGCTTATATCCATGATTTATTCACATCAGTTTCTCATGATATTAGTTTGGAATGTTTTTCCAAGTGTTCTAATAAATATGGTGAGCTGAACATCTTAACCACATTAATGGAACTGGTTTCAAAAACATTTTTTTTTTTTTTTGGAGGGAAGTTATTCAGATGGGTTTCAGTTATAGTCATGGATGCTACACATGCACAATTTTTTCTTAATTTAGTGGTTTATCATTGGGAAGAAAATTTTGATTTTTATTCAGCATTCAGGAACAACTGAAATCTGTACCTTAGATGCCTTGAGAGAGAGAGGGCGAGAGGAGAGAGGGAGGGAGAGAGAGGATGAGAGGAGAGAGAGAGAGACAGAATGAGATAAAAATTAAATGTTGGAATTTTCTGGGTACCTAGAAGACTGTCTGAAACTCATATGTCTGTCATTATTCAGTCTCATGAATCCTTAATGATTTGCCAGAAAACCTCAAATTTTATAAGAAACAGATCAAAAATATATGGCAAAAATCTGGACAGTTGAGAGGTGTACTGATAATCTTATTAACTTTTTACATATTATTCTTTTTAAAACACACATAATAGCATCTATATTTCTATGGTATACAGAAAACCAATATTTTCAAGTGATTTCCTTCACTTTCAAAGCAGTTACCCATTTAGACTCAAGAGGAAGATTGTCAAGAGCTAACTTGTAAATTTCATAGATTAATGAGTGATGAAATTCCTAAAATTAGCCACTGGCTTTGTAAATATGCTCAAAGATGCAGATTACTTATAACATCTCCTTAACTAAGTATCTACAGAGGTATTATGGGGAAGACAATCCAGATTATTATCTGTCTTTACTAGCAACAACATGAATCATGAGACATCTTCTAGGGCAAATCAACGGACATGCCCCTCCTGGACAGAGGAAGTCGGTATTGACTACAATAGATACTTACCTCTATAAACTTCATTCATCTAACCTCTGACCATTGTGACTACTCAGGATATATATGGCTATGCTTGTAAGGACTCTAGAGCTGTTAGCCTAGTAACCTTCTATTAACCTATGAACCTATGGGATTCCACAGCGAGGATGGTAGCTTTATTTATTTATGTTATTATTATTTATTTTACATTTGTTTACCGGGAAAGTCCAACTGGATATATGTCCATTTTCAGCAGAGGCCCAGGAGAAAAGCTGCAGAAAGCAGATTATCAATACATTAGGAAAAATAGAAACATTTAGAAATAAGTATAATATGCAGTTTTCAGTAGGGTGACAAACATAGATAAAACATAGTAGACAACATCAAAATCATGCGGTTTCAATTTCAGACAATAATACACGGAGTTATGGGCTAAGTACCTTCAAGAATTCGTACACTTATTAGAGTATAAGATTGAAATGCTTAGGGAGAGTTTGCAGGAACAGTGGGTGGTGATTAGTCTGGGTTTAAGCAGGGACACTGCCAATGCTCTTGAAAGTGTAGTTTGAGGCTTTTTTTGAACTGGGTTAAGGAGGATTGGTGAGTATGTTTGGTAAGTAGCATATTCCATGTTTTGCTTACTGAGTTGGTGAATAGTGAGTCCCCAGCCACATTTATGATCTTAGTTGTTTATGCTCTGCTGACAAACTGCTGGTACAGAGTCTCCAGGTTGCTGTATGGTTTGATGATCTTATTTAGTGCTGGTGTTTTTTTGGGTTGATATAGTGTTTTGTGGGTTATTATAAGTTGGTTGTATTGGAGAAGACTGGACCACTCTAGCCATCCTAGTTGAGTTAGGCTGATACAATGGTGGGTCCTAGAGGTAGCACCTGTAGCAAATTTAGCAATATGGTTGTAACAACTAGCAAGTTTAGTAAGGGTGGCTTGGTTCAGGTTAGTAAAAGGGGGGGGATAGAGGAGGTTAGATAGTAGGTGGGACCAAGCACTAGTGGTTCTTGCAAAAGGAGTGAGGAAGGGTTGATCCTGTATAGGGAGCCCATTTTTTTGTTGACAGATTTGATGGCTTGATTGACATGGATATCATATTTTAGGGCATTATTGACTGTGATGCCCAGGAGATTTGTGTGAGTATCTGGGGATATGATTGTGCCATTGTTGGAACTTATAGTAAAGAATGGTAAGGAGAATTTGCAGGTGGGGGAAAAGATGAGCAGTGTAGTTTTGTTGGGGTTTAATAGAAGCTGACGGTTTGCAAACCATTTTTCTACATAATTGAAAATATTCTGGGTTAGGGTTATAAGCTCAGTTGAGGAGGAGGTGATACATATTAAAGTAGAGTCATCCACGTATTGGATGCAGGTGGCCTTGTGTGTGATGGTGGGTAGGTCATTGATAAAAACTGAGAAGAGTAGTGGTCCTAGTATGAAGCCTTGGGGACTCCTAGAGTAATGGGTAGATGTGTGGATAGGGTATTCTGCCATAAAACTGCTTGTTGTCTATCAGACAGGTAAGACTGGAACCATTTAATGGAGCTACTATTCAGTGACAATTCCTTCAGGGTGCGGAGAAGCAGTTGGTGATTGACCATATCAAAGGCCTTAGAGAGATCTAGGAAGAGAGCTGAGGTAAGTTTGTTATTGTTTCAATTGGTGTTGATAGAATTAGAGAAAGATAGGAGGGCTGATGTGGTGCTGTGGTGTGGCCTAAAACCATGCTGAGAGTTGACCAGTAGTTTATTTTGGGTGAGGTAGTGCATTAATTGGTTGTGAACGCACTTTTCCATAATTTTGGTCAGTGGTGATAGTATGGCTATTGGTCGGAAGTTTGAGAGGTCTAAAGAATTCCCTCCTTTATGAAGGGGAATGACATGGGAAACCTTCCAATGAGAGGGGATAGTGGCTTCAGTCAAGGTGTGGTTTATTATGATCGAGAAGGTATGCAATGGCATCTGCCCCTTTTTGTAAATATTCTGGTGGGAGGAGATCAGCTGCCAGGGTAGTGGGCTTTAGTTTGTTAATTAGAGATCAGATGGTTGATGTAGATACAGGTTGGAAGGCGAAAGGGAGTGGGGTAGTGTTTGTGGAGGAGTTTTGAAAGGAGCTGGTGGGGGGTAGTTGGCTAGCTAGTGATTGGATGGTTTTGGTAAAAAAGTTGTTAATGATGTTAGCAGTTTCCTCTGGAGTTTTAAGGTCGCAAGTTGAGGGGGTGGGGGTGGAGGTAAGGCCAGGGTGGAGCAGTGTGTTTATGCCTGCCCAAAATTTTTCAGGTTTGTTCTGGTGTTTTTGCTGAAGGTGTTGATAGAAGTTTTTTTTGTCTAACAATGTGGCTTTCTTGGTATCATTCCTTAGTTGTCGGAATTTAATATGGTCAAGCGGGTCTTTGGAGGTGCGCAAATTCTCCCATGCTTTATTTCTTGCTAAGATTTTGGTTTTGGTTACTTTAGAGAGCCAGGGGGCGGTCTTGGTTTTGGCTCTAAGGGTGTTGATAGGAGCGTGGGAATTTAGAGTTAAAATAGTCTACAGCATCATCTAGTGGAAGTTCTTTAAGTATGGTCCAATTGCATGCTTTGAGTTCCTTCTGAAATTCAGTGGAGTTAAAGTTCTTGTTTCTGATAGATTTATATAGAACTTGGTGGTGGTTATCTACTTTATGCTTAATGATGTAAGTGATTAGGTGATCACTTATATCATCTGGGAGGGTACCCGTGTTATACAGGTCTGGGTGACTGTTGATAAGAATCCAGTCCAAGATACTGCCTTTGTAGTTGGACCTATTTATTCTGGTGGGTGAGGATACAAGTCGGGTATAGCCGTGAAGGTTTATATAGGTGGTGGGAGATTCAGAGGAACAATTGTTCCAGTCAATATTAATGTCTCCTATCACAATAGTTTTATGGGGATATGTGTTGGAAAGCCATTGGAGGAAGTCTTCTAGGGTATTTGCATTGTTGCCTGGGGGATATAAATGCAGGCAACAAATATAGATTTACTTTTGTTAAGCTGTAGTTTGCTAACTAGGGCTTCTGCATTTTTGAACAAGGGGGGTTGCTGTGGGGCTAGAGTGACATCTATTGTGTTTTTTAAACAGAACTGCTACTCCTCCACCTTTCCTGGTATTTTGGTCTAGTCTTAGTATGTTGTACCCTGGTGGGATAACCTGATAATTTTTAGTTCCTGGTTTTAGCCTGGTTTCTGTAAGACATAGCACATCAGGCGAGTAGGTGGCTAGAAGGGCTTGAAGATTATGGACCTTGTTGTTAATACTCCTGATGTTTAGATGACAGGTCTGGAGAGAGTTAGGGTACCTTGCATTTGGCCATATGCTGACAGTGGTAGTGGGCTGGGAGCTTGTGAGAAGGGCGGGTCCAGGGTTAGGGTGGATGTCTCCATCCCTCATCAGAGTAAGTTGTACCGTGATTATTAGTTTCAGCACTTTACTTATTATTTTATGATAATATCTAGTTTTGTGGGAGATGGTCTGTGTTCTTGTTAGTTGATGGTTGTTAAAAGTGGAGAGGGCAGGTTTGTAGTGAGCTAAGGGTTGGTCTGATTCACTCAAGGTGGGAGCAGAGATGGTATGAGATATGGAGTGGTAAAAGCCACGATAGGGCTGGTTTTCTTAGACGGTGAGGAGATATAGCCAAGGCAATATAACTGAGAGGAACATAATTGGTCTCATCTTGATAGTAGTGGTACTTGGTAAGGAATGTGGGCAGAGAATTAAGGGTGTTGTTGGCAGGAAGGGGTGGTGTATGGAGGTGCGGGTTATCAATGATAGGTTGTAGAAGAGGAGGAGTGATTTATTGGGCTTAAATTTAGCAGTAGTGGGGGTGGGTGAGATTTGGGGACAGGGTGGAGCGCGGAGCGAGCCCAAGCAAAGCGAGGGTGAGCAGAGTGAGGCTATACCAAGTTACAAGGATTTCCAGGGTCTGTGAGTATATAGGCTTAAAGAATACAACTTTACAGTGTTTTACTCAGTTCTTTTTAAAGTAAGCTCCAATTTACTCTGTTTTACGCAATTCTTTAAAAGGTTTGCTGTGTTTACTCACTACTGTATTAAAGTTTGTAGCTTAGCCAGGAAATTTCATTGACTGTTAAGAGAAAGAAAGCTTTTAACCTGACTTTTATACAGATATTTTGTTACTGCTTTAGCAACTGTGAGATTAAGTAAGCAGGGAGAATGTGTTATACAGGCTGTTTGAGGTGTAGAATGCTTTTCTATTACTTATTACAGCAAGCCTGACTAGGGAGTCTAAGACTCTTAATCTATCTTTTACTACAGACCCTATGCTAGCTGTAGACCCAGTTCAGCCAAAACAATCTTGTAGCACAACAGTTGCACTTAAGATATAGACCTTGCAGTCCTTTTCCTTAACAAGGGGCAATGCAAGAATGCTTTTCTATTAGTTTTCAGGATATTTCTTTTTAGCACAGATTGAGCCATTTGAGGTAAGGACATGTGGGGTGGAAAGACCTGGCAAGGTATATAAAGTCAGTGCATAGATTCTATGTGGAACATAGCTAACATAGCAGCATGCAAACAGTACTATACATTCAAGCAGGGAATGCATTAATATTAGTAGTACCACAGCTTCTGCATTACTCTATACTCAATTGCAAGTATCAGTTAGAGCAGTAGTTTACAGAACAGGCAAGTTCAGTGAATTTTACACAGCTTTTCCTATGTGGTTTTATGCTATCAATAGTTACAGCATTAAGGCAGTACAGCTAAATCCACTTGCTAAATGCTAGGGAACAACACTTCTGTTCATGAGTCTTAAACCAGCATAATAGTATATCATAGCAAACTATGTTGCCAAGCTTATAATGTCAAAATTGCCACATGCAGTTAATAAATATTCTTAGAAAATCGCTCCTGGCTAGCAAATTTTACAGGTAATTCCTCTCATTTTCTAAACATTCTACTGGTTTGGCGAATTAGAAAATCATTGCTATCACGCCACTTTGCTTTTTTAGTTGTTTCTTTACCACATAATTAGAGAAAAGCACACAAAAAAGACAGTACTAGCATACCGTTTGAGTAGAAAAATAGCCAACTGGGTCCTTAGGCACTAGGGGTTTGAAAATCATGGCTGAAGCAGTCCAAGAAGTAAACTCACATCATGGGGTGGGAAACCAAGCTTTTGATTGGCCATATCAAGCTACAAGGATTTCCAGGGTCTGTGAGTATGCAGGTTCATAGTTTCATAGGTAGTTACTAGACTATTAGTCCTAGGGCCAATATAAGCCTAGCCAAATTGTACCCTGGCTTTTGCCACCCAAGAAAATTATTTTCCTGAGCCCCTGTAAAGCAGAGCCACAGAAGTGATCCCCAGGGTGAATTTCCTATCTCTCATCCAATCATCAAAATTTTCTTGAAGAATGCTAATGAGGAGCTTTGTTTGATATAGGTAGGTAGTTTGTTCCAGAGTATGGGAAGTCTCTGGGACAGGAATCTATCCCTCCAGCATGTTCTGTTTATTGTGGTGACAAGGTTTAGGCCCCTAGAGTGTATAGCTCGGAGGGATTGGGATTTCTTTAAGTGGAGCCTGTCCAACAGCTCTGGGTTTGACATAACTTTGTATGTTAGGCAGAGATAGCCTCTGAGTAGGTGATATGCAACAGAGTAAACTGGAGTTTTTTGAGATGGTCTGCGTAGGGCATCTGTTTGAGGCCAGTAATCCTCTTTGTGAGGTATTTCTGCAGCCTAAAGAATACAACTTTACAGAGTTTTGCTCAGTTCTTTTTAAAGTGAGCTCACATCATGTGAGCTTAGTTGTTTTTTTTTTTTTTTTGGAGTCTACATTTAAAAAAAAATCAAAACCACTCACAATATATCCTTTTGTTTTTTGCAGTATTTTTAATGGGGAAAGGGATTTTAGGAATATAATGTATAGGGTTAGGGTTTGGGCTAGGGGTACGTTTAGCACAAATATTTAAGATGATGTAGGAGGACTCACCATACTCATGTGCTAACCTTAATCCTAACCTTACCCCTGCACCCAACCATAACCCTAGACATTGTTTCTAAAATCCTTTTACATAACCATACCATTACCAAGACAATACTTGACCTTAGATTTGTAGTTTCGTGTATGATAAAGAGGCTATAAATCAAAAGGTAGAATACACATTTGGCAAGAAGGTTTTTAATGCTGTAAAAAAGCAGAAAGTACAGATGAGTGAAAGCTCATTTATGTGAATTGCATATGGTTGAACACAGTGTTGTATTTTGTGTAGGTAAGCAGGAAAATTAATGTTTGAATGAAAAAGTGGTGGTTTTAAAGATGTGCAGGCCTGAGGTATAGCAGTTAATATGAATATGCAAGTGTTTCACAAGTTAGGATTAGATTAATGGTTAGGTAAGAAGATATATGTTTCCTGTTGTGTGTTTTCTGTTCTTTTGTCTTGTGTAGTTGTACTGTTAGGGAAAGACCTTTTAATAGCATAATGTGTAGGATTAGGAGTAGGCGTAGTGTTATGGTTAGGGTTAGCACACATTAGTATAATTGTGTGCTGGCTGAAATGTTTTAGGCATACTTAGGTTCCTTTTCTATAATATTAATCTACTTCTTTTGTTGTATGAACCAGCTATTACTTTAAATGTTTTCTTTATATCTTTTTCTTCATAAGGTATATGTAATTTTTTATAAAATATAATGGCAATTTTGTTAGTCTTCAAATACTTACTTAAATCATATAAATTCCAAGCACTATTCAATCTACTAATAGTAACATATATTTATAAATTGTGCATATTATTAAAAACAATATCACTCTTGTACTTCATATATGATGATGCCTCACCATTTTCATTTCTATAATCTCTAAACCTTTAATTTAAAACAGTTAGCCCAAAGCATAGCCAAAAAAGTAAATCATAGTAAACTTAACATATTTATAAGTACCTACTAACAGTATCTTGGAGTTCATTGACTCCTTGGCTTAATAAGAATATCAAACTGCCTTATTTGCTTAAAAGTACTAATTATAAAGCTACTAGAGGAGAAATAACTACAATTTAAATTTGTATCTAAAACATTAACTATTTAATGAGTCTTAAACCAATTCAATCAATTTAGCTATTTAATATCTTAAGAAAGCTAATGTATAACTATTATATTAATAGGTAGCTATATTAAGAATATTAATTAAAAAAAGATTTAATATAAGAATAGAAAATCAAACAGCCAAAACATATGGATAAAATCATAACTAAATAGTGTGTCAAACTGGAAGGAGTAGATAATAAAAGAAAGATTAAGAAGGAAAGGTATGAAAGGTGAGGATGAGAAAGAAATTGTGCATTTATTTTTCAATAGTCTGTTCTCCTTGTTCTCATATTAATTTTTCTAAGTTTTTCTAGCAGTCTTTCATTGTTTACCAACTTTTATTTATTTGATTTTAACATTAATAGCTCCTTACAAAAATAATATGTTCAAAGGACAGAATGAATTTAAATTAACCCTTAATCTTCACTCTCCCTTCCTCCATGTTAGGAAAACTATATATCAATAGTCATGACTTTTATGTTAAAATCTTTACATTACATAAAGCAATTTTTTTTCAATAGGATTTCAGTATTCAGAGAAATGTTTTGAGTTCAAAACTCTAAACAGTTTGTTTAGTTGGCAGACCTTCTAACAAAAATGCATTTATATCACAGCATTTATTAACATCACCTCATTTCTATAACTCATATGTGTAAGGAATCTGTTGAAGAACAAAAGGTATAACCAGCAAATGTATTTATTTCTCTATGGAGTAATATGAGAATAGGTCTGGCAAAAATGTTTCCACATGCCAATATCAAATGGCAACTATTCCTACAAAGCTTGTCATTATTTATCTATTTTAACTTCTGTGGGATTAGATATGCTCTATATGATTTTATTTTATTTTTTTCCAAAGCAACACTATTTGTGAAGAAAATAATTCCATTTTCCTGCAATTTCAATAAGATCTTCCATTTTTTTCCTGATGAAAACTAAAGATCAAATTAATCGTTTTCATCTTGCCTCTATAAATGTGTCTAATATTGGAATAAAGTGAAGTTGAAGATAAATTCTACCTGTTAACTCCATGTCTAATGAATTTTTCAGATACTGGGATAAAATTTCTATTAGCCCTATTTTAACTTTGCACTATTTAAAAATGCAGATTAGCAGAGACCCCCAAAATGTATGTGTTTATCATTTAATCTTAACTTTACACAATATTCATAATTTATTACAGCAAAACATGATTTTAAGTTTCATGATTACCTAGCACTGTGTTTTAACCATGGCATAAGGCTTTATTATATAACTTCATATAATTTAATGTCACAATTTTCCAACATTTTTTGATTAATATAATCATGTATCAGTGTATATATTTTTAACAGGGAGGACAGGGGAGGGGATATTGGGTGAGGGGGAGAGAAAATAAAGGGGTTTAAAAATGTAACTGTAGAGAAGGATTCACAGAATTTGAAACACACTACGGATAAGATTTTAAAAGTTGCAAGAGAAAGAAATAATAATATATTGATAGATTACATATAATATATAGCTAAACCTCTATCTCTATCAAATTAAGCAAGCATGTGTATATATTAATAAGCTCAAGGTGATGTGTGAAAGAAAAAGGAGCATTCTCACAAATCCTTCTATCTGTCCCTCTTTGTCTAATATAATCATTATACACCTTGCATTATACATTATATAAGATAAATCATTGAAATCAACTTGCCTTTTCAAATCCATCTAATCAACCGCTTCAGTAATTATAAATAATAACCTATATTAAAGTAAGAATATTTCTTAACCTATTCAAATAGTAACTATTAATTACAGTGTTACTGTAATTACAAACTAAATGTAGATGTATCTGCATTTCAAAGTATTTAATGTAAACTATTATACCTCACATCATGTTGCAATTGCATTTATAGTACTTTTGTTATAATATGCAAGCACTTACACAAATCTTTTAACTTACTCAGATGGCAAAAAGATCTAAAATTAAAACTGTTTACTAAGACCTCACATCAGCCACAGCCACAGTTAATCATTTGTGTAATAAAAGATGAAAGCATTTGTCACATTCAAAACAACATGACTCATACTATTATGTCTTACCTGAAATGATTCACTGAAGTAAAAGATCCTGTATTGGTGTGTATCCTTTGAAGGATATAACAGATATATATGTTACTATTTAGTGAACACAGTGAGCAGAAGACTGCTAAAAATTCAAAAGTAAACTGTGAGAAATACATCAGAAATTAGTAACAAAATCAGGGGAAGTCTACAAAATCAGGAAAAATCAAGATGTAAAGCTATAAACATTAAATATACTTTTGGGTTACTGTATCATCATTTGTACTTAAAATTGCCAGCTTCCCTTATCTTTTTTCCCATCCAATTGTGTCTTTCTCAGACATATAATCATCTTTCAGATTTTCACTCTTTGTGAGGTATGCAAGTACTTGAGCTGCCATCTGCAACATTTTTTAAAGTTACAGCCTCTTCCATATAAAAATCATCCATCACATTTATATCAAAAACATAGCTGTTAACTTAAGACATGGATAAAACTTGTTTACTATTCTTAATATTACATTGCAAGTCTGTGAGCATGGCCTTATGAGAAAACAGCCATCCTCTTCACCAGCCTATTTATTACAATGAACTTGAGTTAGTAAGAATGAATAGCAGGTGAAGCACATTAAGTTCCCTCCTAATAAAGGAACAGCAGGGGAATGTGTTATTAGGTAAATGTTACCTTACTATAATTTCAGGAATAAATACCATTTATCTCAACTTTGAATCAGTTCACTCTGACAGCAAAATTGTAATATTCATATTCATGAGCTAATTATGTATGCACAGAAAATTTTAAATAACTCAGTTTCAAAACCTAAAATTATACATTATTAGTAAGCATTTGCATAGTTTCATTAAAATTTTATATACTTAGTAAAGGAGATGACATTACTTCTATTAAAATATAAGTTAATAAAAAGTCTGATTTAAAAAATACAATTAAGAATGGATTGATTTTGTGTCAAGACTTGCAGTATATTGCTGGTGAGATGACTGACGTAAGTAAATGTAGATTACATCAATACATTTTTAAATAAATAGTGACTTTAATGTAAGCAGGTTAATGAATTAATATATCTCTCAATTAATTATAATCTTATGAACATTTCAATCATTTTTATTTCTGTTCCATCCCTTCTTTATTACTTTGCCCTCTCCTTAAATATAGGAATACAAGTGGCAGTTTTTGTTTTCCTTGCAGCTACTAATGTCCAGTTCTTTCTAGCTGGAGATACTTTCAGATTAAAGAAGAACATTGTTTCTTCTTCAGGTATTATTTTTTAGGATTTGACAAAATTAACAGTTTCATGTAATTTGTTTAAATTATTTTATTCCAGATCACAGATGTACCTTTTATTTTGCTGGAAGCATTTTTTTGCTCTTATACTGTTCTTTTCAATGTCTTTACCAGAGGCTAAGCAAATGTCCTTTTTTAATAGTTTTAGTACTATAATCATTGTCAAAAAGAACGGTACTTAAACTAATCAGTATAGGGTATTATACTATACTGATTTTGAGACAAGTTCTTTATATAAATAATATAACATCCTTATGAATGTAGATGTGTTGTTCTCTTTATTTGAAGGAACAATGCCAATATTTCTTTGAGCTCTCACAAAGCTGCAAATAAATATTCCATTACTTTAGGTTTTTGCAGTATCTAGGAAGTGAAACAACTCAGCATATCATTACACTTAAGCTTTTCTGGCCTACCCAAAACTTCTCCTTCTTTCTCTGTTTTCTAAGTCGTGTATTCTGTTTTAATCAAAATTCTGTACAATTGTCGGGAGTTCAAAATGGCCACTGTTCTGTGAGCACTGCTATCACCTAGCTCTCTGATATACCCTGGATTAAAACAAACCCAGAAGGCAATTTAGAATTAATAATACAGAAATAATGATAGATATTTACTGCTAATATCATCCAGCAAACAAAAGAGGAAGAAAAAGTGACAGTTAATCCTGCTGTTTCTGAGCTGAATCTAAGATTTCTGAATAACAGCTTAAGCCATGTGCTACTAAGGCCCTGCATCTGACTACAAGATTGGTAAAACACTATACAGCAAGATGTCAAAAGAGGAAAATAATATGGAAACAACAGCTAAGACCAAATTCTTAGTACTAGCCTCACCTGAAAAAGACACAACCTCAAAAAGATAAAAGAAAACGAAACAAACTGACAACTCTAAAACTACAAATAAATCCAAGACAGACCAGCCAGCTAATCTGGAAGACATAAAAACTGCCTTATTACCTATCCAGCAAGCAATAAAGGACTTATCATTACAATTTCAATTCTCTGGTGACTCATTCAGCCAAATAATATCCGGAATGGAAAAATCTGAGTCCAGAATAATAGAAAAAGAAATAAAAATACATTCTATTTCTCAAAGAACTGATGCTCATGACAAAGAAATACAAAATGTACAAGCAAAAATAATAGACCTAGAAGCAAGATCTCGAAGGAACAATATCATCATCAGAAGAATACCTGAAACTGTACCTTATAACAATCTAATACCAGCATTCAAGCAAATAATAAATTCCCTGCTAGAGGAACCTGAAGAAATACATCAAATAACAATAGAGAGAGTCCACAAAGCCCTGAGGGAAATGCAAACACAACTGAAACCAACACTTGTCTATATTAAAATATTAAACTATCAAGATGTAAATAAAATCATACTGGCAGCAAAGAAAAAAGCACACTCACCTGGAATAATAATAACATCTCCTTTGCTCAAGACCTCCCAATACAAATAAGACAAGCAAGACAACTACTATCTCCATACTGCAGGTTCCTAATAGAAAAAAAAATCAAATTCCAGATGAAATATCCAAATCAGTTAATCTTCTACATTAAAGAGATTAAATACACGATTGCTAACCCCAAAGAGGCAACAGAGACAATCCTGACCGTTTTTAAGCAAATTCTACCTTCAGAAACAAAATAAATCCACAAAAAATGATAAACAACCCTTGGGTGAAGAAACAACCCCATTCACGAGCACTCTAGCTGAGATCCAACTCTGAAAGCTTCCACCTGCTGTCTAGGCCCTTAAATCCATGATGTGAGCCATGAGGAACACAGGAAAAGGAAGTACAGCCTGGGTAGGAACCAAAAATCAACTGCCATTTCCGATGCATGAATATAGGAAGGAACCACCTCCTGGGACACTGGTCTGCAAAATTGGTCCCCCTATGATTTTGAGGGCTCCATTAAGAAGAACAATCAGACAAAATGGTGCTCAGCAAGCTCCAAAAGATTTTACTGCCTGAAAAATGAAAATTGATCTGCACCAGCTAAAAGAAGAAAGCTGCACCATATATGTCAACCAACCTGCAAGCAAAACCTTGAAGGAATAAAGTACTGTTGAACTGAACCATTCACTAAAACAATACACCTAGTACTGTGAAGGTGAATGAAAATCCAGCCTTAAATAATAGGCAAGAAATAAACTGTCAGAACCAGACTAGCTCATAGATTAATATTAGGAAAGGGAAGAAAGAAAAAAAATGTTAAATGTTTTATGTAAATACTAGAAATGTGTTAAAAGATCCTGGAGAGAAGTAATCTCAGGAAAATAGTAAAATAACATAACAATCTTGGGATAATGTAAATATAGCCTATATATGCTAACTATAGCAGAAGCACTGTTTGGCTAAGCTGCTTTTTTTCTCTATGTATATACTTCCTACCCCTGATAAATAGGTGCCAAGTATATATTTTATAACCTACACAGATTGATGTGGAAAAACATTACAGGCACCAAAGAAGGCCGAAATCTGAATAAATAAAGGGGAGGAAAAAGAAGTCAAATGAAAGAAAAATGTAAAAATGACAAAACTGATTGTTTAACAATATTACTATGGTACATATATTGCTATAATTTACTGAGGAATGTATATTAATATGCTGTTTTAAAAATACTATTAGAAAGAATTAGTCACAAGACAAAAGCAATACATGCTGTACCTTAAATGCAATACCATAATTGTATAAATAGTATGTTGGAAGAGGCTAGGGACATTAAGTAGCAGTGTTTGTTGAGGGAACTAGTTTGTTCAGCTTTGTCCGCATTGTGTATAGTAACACACGGGGGATGCTATGGGTTAAATCTATATATAAAGAGAAAACACATTCTAATATTAGACGTAAAGGTAAACCATATAAAGAACCTTCATCCTCCCCCCGATTATTCCTGGTCCAGGGATATAGTGGTTAGGCACAGAGTAGGGATGGGGATAAATAGATGCTTTTCTAAACCATCACACAGTAACACATACAAAGATAACAAAACAAAACTAATATACAAGACATATCTAAGGAATACACCTAATAAATAAATGTGGGAAATAGAATCATGGAACATTAAAGGGCTCCAAAACAAGAAGAAAAGAAAACTATTCTTACACCTTACATTGAAAACCACAGCCAACCTCATACTAATACAAGAAACACACTTGACTGCAGAGCAATGGGCAGAAATTAGCAGAAAGAAATGGATAAGTCAAATCATAGCTTCAGAGGGGAAAACAAACAGTGCTGGGGCTGCCATAATAATTAAAAAACAATTTAAGGAAAAAATACTTAAAACCAAAGCTGACAAGGAGGGAAGATTGTGTTACTTAACATTTACTAGTCCTACAATAACAAATCCTATAATGGTACTTAGTGTTGTTGGTTACTACAGGGTGCATAAACATTTTTTTATGTCATTATACCCAACATTAAACCAATTTAAAGATCACTACCTAGTGATTGGAGGTGACTGGAACACATATCAAAACCCAGAAAAGAATGAATCTAATCTGACCAAATCACATAATAAACAAGTCACATTAGCCCTTAATGAACTCAAACAAGATTTCAAACTATATGACCCTTTTAAATATGGGAACAGTGAATCTAAAACAGGGAAATTCACATTCTATTCCAATGCCACAAAATGTGGTCAAGGAGAGACTTCTTCTTAATCTCTGACATATTCATTAACATGGACGCAACAATAACTATACATACCAGGTTCTTTTCAGATCACTCCAAAATCACACTGAACATTAATTGGGACAAAAAGATATATTTAGAGAATAGGGGTCATAATTGGTCATTAAACCCTAATTTACTTTCCAAAATGGATGTAATAAAAGAAACAGAAGCAATACTAAAAATAGCTCTTACAAATATTACAACTATAACTCCCAAGTACCAACTGACATAGAATGGGCAGTAACAAAAGCACAAATTAGAGGATTGTTTATCAAAAAAGCAGCATACTATAAAAAAATACAACTGAAAGAGGAGCATACACTGAAAGGGAAAATAGAGCATCTTGGAAAAGAACTAATAAATAACCCCAAGAACCAAACAGAAGCAGAACTTTTAAAACTGCAAAGGGATCTATATATGTTAGAAACCGGGAACCTATCTTTTTATGAAGCCAGAATGTTAGCCATTTACAAAGAAGAAGCTCAAATACCATCTAGAGCTCTGGCCAGAATTATCTCCCAACACAAAAATGCCTCTAATATATCAGAAATAAACTACAGAGACAAAAACTACACAAAAAATGAAGACATTATTAAAACATTTGAACAAATATACTCTCAAATATATGGAGCAGAAATACTACAAACCTCAAAGGAAGATAGAACTCTTTTCCTTCAAAAACTGAAATTCCCTAAACTAAATTTAGACCAACAAAAAAAAAACTAACTGAACCGATATCCATCAGTGAAATTATTACAACAGTCAAACACTTAAAAGCGAATAAGGCTCCGGGTCCGGATGGACTCACATCAGAATTTTACAAAGCATTTTCCCCCTTGATAGCCAAACTACTATACTATACACTGAATTACATAATAAACTATAAAATAAATGATATCCACTTTAATGCCTCTAAAACCATCTTTATATTAAAAGAACACAGAGACCCCCAAAACCCTGACAGCTACAGACCCATCTCCCTCTTAAATATAGATACTAAAATATTTACCTCTATACTTGCAAACAGAATGAAAAATCGGATAGAGATAATCATCTCCCCAGAACAATCCGGTTTTACACCACATAGACAGACTAGTGACAACACATTAACATTAGATGCATTAATATCCTACGCTAACTGATACAGTATCAATATCTATACAATGGTAGTGGATTCCCACAAGACATTTGATCGGATTAACCTAGAATTCTTACTCCAAACACTACTCTACTTTAATATACCCAATAACTTCATTCAGATCATCCATACTCTCTATAGCAACCCATACACATCTCTATATATAAATAAAACTTGGTCAGATAGGATTCTAATAAAAAATGGAGCAAGACAATGATGCCAATTATCACCCTTCCTGTTTAACCTATACCTAGAACCACTCTTTCTATACATTAACCAACATGCATACCACAATCGTCCATCAACACATAACTTCAAAATATACCTCACTGCATTTGCAGATGATCTGAACATATACTGCACTACAACAAATTCAGATATAAAAAAAATAATAGCTGCAATTGACCATTTCTCGAATATGTCTATCTACAAACTAAACCTCAATAAAACTAATATTTTCCACTAAAACACCCAAACTCATCTCACTAATACCATTGTTAAACACAATAAAAATAAAAGAAGAAACTAAATACCTGGGAATCACCTTTTTCCAGAATAACAAAGACCTCTACCAACACAATGTAAACCTTAAATGGCAAAACATAATGCAAGACTGTAAGAAATGGAGCAACCTAAAACTACTATTCTTGGCCAAAGTATCAATAATCAAAATAAACATTTTACCTAGACTAATGTATATATTCATGACATCACAGACAATAATACGTAATAAATTCTTCAAACAAATTCATACCTTCCTAGCAAAATTTATATGGGAACCCCCCCCCAAAAAAAAAACAGATTCTCCTATCCAAAATTAACACTCCCCAAAAACAAAGGAGGACTAAATTTACCAGATTTTAAAATGTACTACTCGATCATTAACACTAACAAAATATTAAGAATAGCTGAACATAACCTGTCAATGGAAAATTGGTCTCCTCTTTGGGTGACAATCTATTATAGATATATTAAAGCTCTAGCTTTCAGTCCCAAAACACTTCCATTCCTGAAGGAGAAAGAAATACAAACTTATAACATTATAGAGCCCTTAAAACATTCTATCAACTTAGCACAGAAAGTATTTCAATTATTGAACCTTGGACAAGCCATGACAATACTGCAAACCCTTCATAAAAACCCAAATTTAAAAATAAACAATAAGATGCTGGACTTAGTCCCTTTTCCCATACTGAAAGATAAAACAATCCAAGATAGTTATCCTTACCTTAACTGCTCAGTACAAGAAATGAGGACCAACTTAAACCTCCCTAAATCACACATTATAATCCCAAGACAAATCAAAGAACTGTGTTCCAGTTACCTCCAAAATGCTACTATAACCAATAGTGACATAAAAACTTGTAGCAGGTTTTGGAAAACTATTATCACAACAAAGAAAACTATTACTAATTCATATAAAATGATAAATGAAATCAAATACCAGAAAGACCTCCTCTTTTCTAACTACTGGAGAAAAATTAAACCATCCATAGATGATCAGTAAATAAGCCAGGCAATCAATCTAACACTGAAGATTATACCCCTCAAAAAGTTAGCATACACTCAGCTCATGATCAATAATAATGCATATTTTACACCTGCAATCCTACACAAATTTAATACATCAACAATCACCTTTCTGCCCACACTGTAAGGACCAGATAGCTGACTTAATCCATGTATTTTGGAGCTGTAAATGTGTCTATAAACTCTGGAACTCTCTCAAGGTGCAATTACAAAAAATGGGTTATCAAACATCAACATTAACTTGAGAATTCACTATATTACACATTCCCCCACCCAACATGCCAAGAAAACAAGCAAATACACTTTTAACAATCTTCCTACTAATGAAACTGTATATAGCTTTTAAATGGCTAGATATGATAAATATCTCTTGGGAGGGTTTTTAAACAAGTAGCTATACAACACCTTTCAGCTCATAAAATAGTAATAGATAAAAGAAACAAAAACATGAAATCCAGAGAAATCTGGGAACAAGCCTTTAATATCATATTAACATAATTCATCACACAGCAACTTAGAAATACACTCTAATGGAACTGAAGAACACATACAAGTTCAGATATTAAATAATAACTTGGATATTACGAATGTATATACTGTCTGTATAACTGTGGAATTAACAGTGAAAGCACCTATGTACATAGTGTAAATAGATATGTTGTATGACCTATATCCTGTGGTATTTGACATCAATGTATAACATATATATATAGAGAGTCATGTTGTAAGATGGTTTTTATCTGTGACATTTATTAATCTAAAAAGAAAAAGAAAAATTATTGAAAAAAAAATTCTGTACAATTGTCTCCTTTAATTTTTTCAATCCATATCATCCGCAGTGTTCTCAGTTCTGTATATCATGTTCAGACACTATGACTGTCAACATTTCAGTTTATTTCATAGAACTCTGCTATAACACTACTGTTTTGTTTTTGAAATGCTTTATTTTTGATGTATGATCTTGAATCATTGAAGACAATTGCTTAACATTTTTTGTCAGAGCAGAGTACCCCTTGTTGTGTTTAAGTAGAGCTAATTTTCAAAAGCAGACTGGCTTGTGTAATTAATTTCCTCTATGCATCTACTACTTTTATTCAGGACAATTATTGGTCATCTTCACTCACATAATAGAATCAATTTTTTATTGTTTTTTTTTTTCAGTCAGAATGAAACATTTCAGTGTCATGTATGCCACTTGCCCCTTCTAAGATATAGCAGTTTTGTACCATTTGACTACTCTACCATTTATAGAGAAGATAAATCAGATGATGAATTACTGACTTTACTAATTTAAACCAAACTAATGATTTAAATGGCTAGCTGAAGTCTAAAAACAGAAAGAGGAAATCATTTGAATTGCCTTTTTTCCCTAAATTACTGTAAATCTGAAATTCAATTCTAGAAATCAATGTGAGATAAATGCATAGTGAAGGTTTCTACATATGCTTACACTGTTCTAGATGCTCTGTTCCAGTGGACAGGCCAGGTACAATGGACATTTGCTCAGTATGTAAGACACTGCTCCATTATATGTGTCAGGTAATTTACTGTTGAAAAAGAATCCCCATGTTAAACTGAGTTCAGTAGCACCTAGTGATGCACTCATTCAGTACCGGGTCTCTGCAAAAATTTTAACAGTTTTTTTTCATACAAGTAACACTTCTCATTAGAACAGTTTAATGCAAAATATTTATGCAGTGCTCAAGTTCTCATTGAAAAATAAAGTACCCCCACCCATACTAAAGCCAACACTTCTGATATAGTCACGATGCTCAGAGATCTACCAAAAAAAGAAGACAAGGGGAGACATCTACAGATTAATCATATACACATACAATTCTCAGACATTTTGAGACCGAGATGAAAACGATAACAGTAGGCCTAAGAAACATTCTCAAATGTGCAGCAGTAGACTGCAATTCTAGAAAGTCTACCTTCAACATGAAAAAAACTTGGTTCTACAAGTGGTTTAAATGATGGTGTATTGTGCTTCCCTTATGCCACTGCAGTAGTCTGAAATAACACATTTGTTTTCATTTTTTCTAACTTTTGGTGGGAGTAAAAGTGTTAGCAATTAAATCTGTTTTCTCTCTTTTATTTTAACAGAGCAGAGAACATAGTCGTTGTACCTTTTCTATTTAATAGATAATGTCATGTTTGCTTATTTTTGTGGGCAATACTACATTTACAACAGGCCTGCTGATTGTTCAGTGTGCATCTTGTTGAATATAAATTACTCTTATTAGTATATCTATAATTCTTTGAGCATTGTATGTTTCTGTTATATGCCACTTTCCATCTGGGACTGCTTTTAATGTGTCTCTTCACTTAATGATATTCATCTAATTTGTAGCCTTATGTCAACCATGCTTTCTTTAATAGCACAGGTGTCATTGGTGTCTGGTCACTTTAAAATAGGGAACCTTTCAACCTTTAACTTGAACTCTGCTCATTGTTCAGTACTACATAAAGGGCTTAATTTTATTCCTACAGCGAAGGGTGATCTAGTGACTGCACTCACAGACCTTAAGATTTTCATTAGAAATGTAAATTTAAAGGTTTTGTTTGGTAACTCTGTCGTTAATGGAGTTTCATGTAAACGGCGTAGTACCTTTATACCTTCTAGTATGCCTGTGGTTACAGCATTTCATAATTTGTGTGAGAGGGAATTAAGAATGTTGTATTCTGACTGCAATATTCTGAGATTTTCTCGCTTTAATTTAACATTTGATGAGTATCAAGCGCTCAAAGGTTTACAGGCGAGCAAAGATTTAGTGATTAAACAAGCCGATAAAGGTGGGGCTGTAGTCCTTATGGATCGGCCTAAGTATATATCTTTAGTTTCTGTTCTACTGAATGATGTTGAGGCTTTTAAATGTATTACATCAATGGATGTTAAAAGATGTATTAGTTATGTCAATATGGTGATCTATGACTTGCAAATTAGTGGTGATATTACTCTGGATTTATTTCATTTTTTTACTGTTTCTTGTCCAATTATTCCTTGTCTGTATGGGCTGCCTAAGATACACAAGTCGGTGACCAACCCCCCCATGAGACCAATTGTATCAGGAGGGGGGTGGATCACCGAACCTATATCTATATATTTGCAAACACAATTGCAACTATATTTACCTAAATGCACTTCTGTGCTAAGAGATACATCTGATTTCCTTTGTAAATTGTGTGTTTGGTTTAATAGTATTGGTGGTTCCTGTCGACAAAGTGAGTATTTGTTTGTAACGCTTGATATAGCATCCCTTTTTACTGTAATACCGCATGATTTTGGTATTGAGTCTATCAGACAATTTTTGATCTCCCAGTCTTCTCTTGTGAATAGATCTGTTGAGAATATTTGTTCTCTTCTAGATGTAGTTTTGAGGAACAATATTTTTTTGTTTGATGAATGCTTATATTTGCAACTCACTGGTGTAGCCATGGGTACTTCTGTGGCTAACACTTATGCCAACTTGGTGTTATACCAATGGGAGAAAGCTTATATTTATAATTTGGATAATTCTTTTGTAAGTAATATATGTTTTTATCAACATTTCGTTGATGATTGTTTTATGGTTTGGAAAGGTTCCCTTTCACAGTTGAATGAATTTGTTCATTATTTAAATGCAACCACCAGTTTCTTGAAATTTAAGATGGATGCCTCTGATAGTGAGATTAATTTCTTGGATGTTAAGATACAACTACGTGAGGGTTCTATCCATACCAGTATTCACAAAAAGGAGATAAACTCTGATAGATACATTAATTATTCCAGCATGCATGCCCATGTCTTTAAGGGGATTGTTACTTCACAGTTTAATAGAGTTAGTAGATTAAATACTGATGATGCTACATTTAATTTACAGCTGGATGAGATGTCCAAAGAGTTTCTGGATAGTGGTTATGATTCTAAACTAGTTTTAGATTTAAAAATAAAGTTTTAGTTAATAGGAAGACAATATTGAAGCCGATTTTCCTTGGGGATGATGTTGGTTCTGTTAACCTAGAATGTTCAAAAGTATGCACTAGGTATCTTACTAGTTATAATACCTTGACTTGTTTTGTAAAACAAATAATACAGAGGAATTGGGTTGTACTAATGGCCTCTAGTGAGATTAAAGACATTCTTGGTGACAGGCCTTTATTCTCATATAGCAATATGAAGTCCTTGAAGAATATGTTATGTTACAAAGATTTTTCAGGCCTGTAGAGGACTTTTACCACTAAGCCCAGCACGTATGGCTGTTTGAATTGTTCCTGCTGTTCTGATATTGTGGTTGGTTGCAGTGATAAGTTCAAACATCCTATTAGTGGTAAAGTTTATCAGTTTAATTTTTCTACCACTTGTGTTACATCTAATATGGTGTACTTAGCTAATTGCGTGAAATGTACTGCATTCTATGTGGGTAAGACCACTAGAAAGCTAAAAGAACGCATCATTGAACACAAATCGGAGATTAGAAGGGCCATTGACAGTAATGCCTTGTATAAGCACATAGTTGATTCAGGTATTGAACATAGATTCTCCTTTAGAGTTATTGATGTAATACGGCCTCCTGCCAGAGGTGGTAATAGTGGTAATTTACTTGAATTAAAAGAGTATGAATGGATTCTTAGGCTGAACTCTGACCATTTTCCAGGTTTAAATAATATGATTACCTTGAAACCTGTTCTTGTTAAATTGCAACATACTAGGTTGCGATAATGTTATGTTTTTTTTTATTTTTTTATTTATTTATTTTTTTTTTTCTAAATTTTCTAATTTTAATGATTTGTTTTATATACTTGTGATCACATGATTTTTGGACTGCTGGTCATGTGACTTCAGTGACCTGTATTTAAACCATTTGGTTTTTAGATTTGTTTGTATTAGTATTGAGGAAGGATTTTATCCGAAAGCTTTGCTGTTATAAAGTGTGTTTTTCTCAGTTCTGGTTGTTATTCACTTTAAAATAGGGAAGGCCACAAAACAAATGAAGGGGTGAGGCTAACTGGAATGGAGTGGGGTTCTGTTATGGCAGGACAATGCTTATCACCTGCCATCAAACAAGATATGGTTCCAGTCACTTTCATCCACAGACTTCCTCTGTATCCACTCATTACAGCCACTTTATGGGCTATCTGTACCTCAGTTCTCTAACTGCAATCAACAAAGCAGTATGAGTAGAAAAAGGATTCCATGCCCGTCATTACACACTCCATCTCCCCAGTGTCTTTCCCATGTTTTAATGTTGCATGTGATCCAGAATAAATTACATTTACATTTTTCTTTGTTTTTTTTTCACACCTTTTCTTATTATTTTACATTTTCCCTCTATTCTTTTAACAAACTGTAACTGACCAAGACTCTGCTGTAAAAACTGTGGAGGAAGTAACAAAATTAAACTGTGAGCTTGGGGCTATTAGTTCTATAGCAATGACACTGGACACTTCCAGAATGTTAAAAACAATTTATTTAAAACTCAGATTAAAATGATAAGTGCTTTTGTCCACTTATACATATACCCCAGGACTCATGATGCTTTTTTTTCCATGCAGGAGCAGTGTAACCGCTCCTGCATGGAAAATGGCTGCTTTTTCACGTGCACGAGCGGCCCTATGCTATTCCTGCAGGGAAAGCCATGCGGGATGATAATGAGCTGATTTGCTGGTGAAAACCATGCAAATGAGCCAGATTAGTGATCCAGCAAAGCAACATGTTCCATGCTGGAACAGTGTAGCTTGCAAAAATGTATTTGGTTACTAACCGAATACATTTCCGCAATCTACACAATGGAGCCATGTCAGCACTCCAGAAAGCATGTATTAATTAGGTTTTGCATGCCAATGGCCAAATATAGGGACATCGGCATGCAAAACCACTTGAAAATAATAAAATAATCATTTTAGTTTATGTTCGCCAAACTCAGCTATTGAGGGCAGGGTATGTGTTATGCTAGTGGGAGGGGGGGAGTAAAGGTAGAAATGCGGGAGGGGCTGCAGTAGAACTACTTTCTGCATGTTGCCATTATAGTCAATGGCATGAAGAAAATAAACATAGGCAGGGAACAGTGATTGCTATGGAGGAAGGTTTGGGAATAGTGCAGTAACGAGGGCTTAAGGCAGTGGGTTGTGCTAATGAGGGGACTTAGACATTTTATTGTTCAAATTGTGATTAAGTATAAGTGTAAGATTGCACCTAACCGTGTAGGTGCTCTAACACCATCGTGTAGGCAGGAGGAGCAAGGAACATGAAAATGGGGTGTGTCATGCTTGCTGGAAGCACATTGGAGCCCTGTTGGCTGATGTCTGCTTAGCTAAGCACAGCTAGGAGAGGGGTTGTGTCCGAGGCTGTGTACTCATACTCCATGAACTGAAGAGAGTGTGCATGTGCAGGGGAGGGACATATCTTGCTGTTTACACTCCCAACAGGCTGAAAGAGGAAGGGTAGAAGGAAAAGGCAAAGGAAGTAGCAGAACGAGGGAAACGCTGTACAAATCAGCAATATGGGAGTCTGCAACCCACAATTGGCCAATGACAGCACTCAAATAATACAGCTGACAGGTGGCTGCAGAGCTGAAGATGGGAGGACATGTAAAATAGAATTAAAGGGCTACAGCACAAAATAAAGGTGAACTGATGTAGAAATCACTACTATGGGAGTCTTAGAACTCAAAATGGGCCTTGCAAATATAATGCAGCTGTCAGGTAACTGCAGAGCTGTAAATGGGAAGAGATGCAGGTAAAAATTAATTATAAAAAGGGCAACAGCAGAATTAAGACAATCATCCATAAATCACCACTAGCCTTTGATCTATAAGTTCAATAGTGCATGCAATAAATGCATAACTTACTAAAGCAAATAAGTAGATAGGTAAGGTTTTGAATCTTGGTCCTGGCAACTGTGTGTGTGTGTGTGTGTGTGTGTGTGTGTGTGTGTGTGTGTGTGTGTGTGTGTAGGAATTACTGTTTTACTCCATCCCCCCACAGTATGCATCCCATTACCCAATATCAAAACATGTGCTGCAATCAGTCACTGTACAAATTCCTTCTGTTGGCCCTCATCCCTATAGGTTCTGTTGTGCTTGTGATAACTGTGTAACAGTAGAGTACCAATAGCTATTTATGTAGCAGTCCTAATCACAGTCCTTTCAAATGGAAAGGTGTGTCTGTGTGTGTGTGTGTGTGTGTGTGTGTGTATGTGTGTGTGTGTATGTAGGTGAATGATTTGGAGGCCATTCCCACTCACTCCATTTTACATTGTCCTCTTTTATCACTGTTGCTGATGTCACTCACCTTTAAAGATACCTTTGGACAGTTCTCAAATATGTAAGCTTCGTGGTGTGTCTGATAAATGCGTAATACAGTAATGCAGTAAACTAATAAGGTAGGAGTCCTAATCTCAGCCCTGGCAAATGTAAAAGTGTGTTTATTTTTGTGAGAGTGTATGTAGTTGTAGCGACATGAGTTTGAGGCCATTGGCACTTACTACACTTCCCTTTCCCCTCCTTTATCACTGCTGCTGATGTCACTCACCTTTAAAGATACCTTTGGACAGTTCTTGAATATGTAAGCATCGTGGTGCATCTGATAAATGCGTACTACTGTAGTGCAGTAAACTAGTTAGGTAGGGGTTTGAATCTCATTCCTGTCAAGTGTGTGTGTGTGTCTGTCTGTGGTTGTGTCATTAACATTGTAATCCATATCCACTGGTGGGTGGGTTTTGCTACACTTTTGTGTGGGCCACCCAGCAAACTACCAAATGTCCACTGTACAGGGCCCACTTTTGTGGTAGCTGTGGACACTCTTCAGTCCTATAATCTGTTTGTCATGTGATATTACTATAGAACAATATAGAGTCCAAAACAAGATATGTGGCCCTTGTAGTCCTGTGATACAATTCCACACTCGGGAATCATACGCAAACACACTCATCTATTCATTAATCCCTATGTCACTAAGTGGTCTGCAAACTAGCTCACAGATGGATCTCACAGTGTGAAAGCAGTGGACTCCATGTCAGACTGCAAAACGGTCATGAGTGGTGTCAGACTGTCATGTGTGTCCAGTCTTGTGTATTGTGTGTGGCTCTGATATGCAGCCCAACAGGAATGAACTGTGGTTAACAATGTTTGCAGATAATTGCTAACTGGGGGCTCTGTTTACATCCCCAGATTATGTTAACATCCTGCATAAAGTCGCCACTGACACCTCTAACTGTTGTCAGAACAGTGGCCTTAGTCTCAGTGTCAAGAAATGTGTCCCAATACCCTGTTGAATCAATGTGTTGTCCACAAATGGCCACATTGGTGGTAGTCCAATGGAGACAGATGTCCTTATAGGAGGTCTGTGAACACACCTTGACAGCAACCCCTCTTTTGACAACCACACTGTGGACAGAAAGTCCTTCCATGTGGCACATTGCATAACTAAGGGCGTGTCATCCAGGAATGAAGAGGTCAATGTCTCCCTCTACTCCCTGATCATTAGGCCAATCAGCAGGTCCAATGGCCCATTTTCCATGTAACTCAGTAGACACCTTCAAAAACTGGGTAGGCTGCAAGTGTACCTAACATGTACGACCCTAGGCATGAAACATTGGAGGGGATAAATGTATCTCCAAACACCATCATACTAGGTGACTTCAACTACCCTAATATAGACTGGGAACACTACTCAAGCCCGAACACTCTAACCCAAAGATTCCTGGAGTTCATAAACTCAAATGCCATGGAACAACTAGTCACCATCCCCACAAGAGGAGAAAACATACTTGATCTCATCATCACGAACATGGGATCAAAATGTTCAACACCGGAAGTATACCCCTCACTGGTGAGATCAGATCATAAACTAATCTCGCTGGAGATCCTCATCCCCCCACCTGAAACAAAAAAAAGACCACAGTGAAAAACTTCTCAAAAGCCGATTTCACACTTCTAAAAACTAGTGTGGTCTCCTTTAAGGCCCCTGAGCCAGTGGTAAACATTACTCAAACCGCTGAATCACTTACAAATGCCTTCTACCAGCACCTACAGGACTGCATGGATCAGGCAATCCCAAACAAAACTAAGACTCTCTGTACCAAAGGCAAGCGTCCAGTCTGGTGGACCCCAGCCATAAACAAGCTCTACAACAAAAGGAGGAAGCTACTACAAGATAGAGCAAAATCCTTGAAAGGTAAGACACCTTTGATCATTATAAGTAAAAACTAAGAGCTCTCATAAAATCATCCAAGGCAAATTTTGAGAGAAAATCGCCAAGGACTCTAAAGAGAATCATAAGGCCTTCTTTAGCTATGTTAGAAACCTAGGAGGAAACTCCCAGATATGCTCAGAATTAGTTCAAAATGATGTGAAAATTACTGAACCTACACACATTGCCAACATACTGGCTGACAGGTTCAGTGCAAACTTCTCCCCTCCCCAAAGGAGAGATATCTATTCCAGAGGATTGTAGCCCCCAAACATCTCCAACGCCCAGGTGAGAACTGCCCTCACTAAGGCAAAAACACAGCATCCATGGGACCGGATGGTGTCCCCGGCTGTGTGCTTCATGAACTCAACGAGGAATTAAACCCACAGTTAGGACAGCTGTTTAATCTTAGCCTCACCTCAGGATACGTACCCAAGGAGTGGCGCACGGCGACTGTGGTCCCACTTCATAAGGGCGGTGCCTCCACAGACCCTGGAAATTACCGCCCCATTAGCTTGACAAGCCTTATCTGCAAAGCCATGGAGAGGATCATAATGGAACTCATAAATAAAGACATAGGGAACTTGCAGACTTTGGATCCAACCCAGTTTGGCTTTGTCAAAGGCAGATCCTGCCTCTTAAACTTGGTTGACTTTTTGAGACAGTCACCAAGGCCATTGATGAGGAAAGGCAGTCCATACAGCCTACCTCGACCTGGCAAAGGCCTTGACACAATACCCCACTCAGGTATCATCGAAAAACTCATCAGCTTGAATGTAAACCCATACATCACAAGATGGGTTGCAAACTGGCTAAGTGACAGAACCCACAGGGTCAGAGTTGCTGGAGCCATGTCAGACTCAAAGCCTGTCACAAGTGGTGTCCCACAGGGCTCAGTCCTGGGTCCACTCTTGTTCGGCATCTACTTTTCTGAAGTACAAGCAAACACAGGAGGGTTATGGCTGACAAAGTTTGCAGATGACTGCAAACTGGGCCATAGTCGAAAACACATCTGACACAGATATCCTCCAGAAGGGCCTCACAGAAACGGATAACTGGTGCCAGAGCCATGGCCTGAAGTTAAATGCCAAAAAATGCATAGTCATACCCTTCGGGAAAAACAAGGTTACCCTAGCTACCATATAGGTGGCAATCCACTGAGCACAGAAAAAGTCATCAGAGATCTGGGGACCCAGGTTGACAGTAGCCTTTCGTTTGACACTCATGTTGCTAAAGTAGTTAGGAAAACCTTCTATATCACCCACCTGATCATGAAGGGATTCACATCTAGATCAAGGGAGGTCATCGTCCCCCTATACTCATCACTCATTAGACCTATGATTGAGTACAATGCCCGTTCGAATGTATCTGACCAGACACCTGCTGCAGCTTGAAAGGCCCCAAAAGTTCCTCACCAAAAGGATAAAGGGTCTCAAAAATATGTCTTATGCTGCCCGACTGAAAGAACTTCAGCTCTATTCAGTCTCATACCGCTTGCTCAGAGGTGACCTGTGCCTGACATATAAGGCCATGTCAAACCCAGATTTGATGAATATGCTTCACCTCAAAAATCTAGATCCCTCAGAACCACAAGGGGGAGACTTAAACCTTGACACGGTTATAAATAGAACGTGCTGGAGGGACAGATTCATCACCCAGAGACTCCTATGCTGTGGAACAAAATCCCGGTACATGTGAGGCAGAGCACCTCTCTGGCCTTGTTCAAGAGGAATCTTGACCAATGGATGGGAGATTGCAGATATACCCCAGGGATTACTTCAGTGTCACTGCTTGACAGAGGCACAGCAAAATGATAGGCATAGTTTTTATTCAAACTAAAGGGGTGGCGAAAGCCACATAACTATGGGCTAGGCTTATAAATGCCCTTGGGCAGATAGCCTAGTATGAACCTATGAACCTATGAACCTATATGGAAAGAGCCCAAAACCTCCAAGTGTTCCCAGTCACATCTTGGCTACTTACAGGCAATCCCTGCTTGACTGACAATGCCATGACTGCCCAGCTGTGTTATAAATGCCACAGCTAGGAAACCCCAATCTGCATGCACCACGTGCCATGGATACCTCAACCGCATTACCACATTCAACAGAACATGCTTGGGGACAGATCCATAACCCAGACACTGGCCACGTTATGCGATATATGTTGCATACATGTCAACCAAAGCACCTCACTGGCCCTCTTCAAGAGACATTCAGATGAGTGGATGGTGAATATAACTGTCACCCTTGGGATCACTCAAGTGGCAGTGGTTGATAGATGGCATGCTGAGGAATGTCAGGTGCCATAATACCAGTGTACTCACATGCCCTACTATTCTCATATCTCCATAGACATTAGCATGGTACACACCCAGGGACACCTGCACCAATGGACCTCCGTACTGACAAATGTATCTGTGTGCATTACTGAGTATAACAGTGTTTGTGAGTTTGTAAACTTGTAGTTAAAAATACTTTGAGGACCTTCTCACCCACTACACTCCCATTGCTATACTTAGAAAGGGCTGCTGCTGTACTGCACTGTAAAGGTACCTTGTGACACCCTTTACCCTATGGGCTACCTTGAGCTTGCAGTACCAGCATAACACTGTTCTACCAGTGAGTAGACAGGTGTGGTTTACCCTCTGAGTCCTGGCATATGTGAGTGTGTGTGTGTGTGTGTGTGTGTGTGTGTGTGTGTGTGTGTGTGTGTGTGTGTGTGTGTGTGTGTGTGTGTGTGTGTGTGTATGTTTGCAAGTGTATGTGTGTGCATATTTGTAGGAGACAACATTCTGAGGCCCCATTCTTCAAATACACTGCACATTGCCATATATTGCAAGGGATGGTGATGTTGCTCACCTTAGGAGAGCCATGAAACAATCTTCACCCTACTAGCTCTGTGGCATGTGTGATAAATGCATATCAGTTTAATAACAATAATTAAATAGGCAGGCAAAGGTTTATTTATTTATTTATTTATTTCAGTTTGATGACCAGGGAGGTCCACTGGGCTCAGGAGCCCATTTTCAGTGGAGGCCCAGGGAGAAAAGCTCCACATTACATAGTAAACATTGAAATATAACAGATTAAAGTTAAGATTCAAATATACAGATACATTAAGATACAAAAAATTACAATTAAGATTCAAGGATACAGATACATTATAAATCAGAGACATGATATGGTTCATTGGTTACATAACATGTGAGTCATATGTTGACATGAATGTTACAATGGTTACATAGAATATGAGCCTTGTTATGGCAGTCTGCAGAACATGTACAAATGATAGGGAGGGGAGAAAAGGGAAAGCAAACTATTTACAATATTTACATGATGTACACGAGATAACACTGAAGAATGAGTAATTTTCAGGGGAGCTAAGTAGTTAGGAAATAGGAGTAGTATGGAAATACAATTTAGAGTAGAGAGAGAAGAAGGCTAGGTGGGGAAAGTGGTTTGAATCTCATTCCTGGTAAATGTGGGTTTGTCATAGCATTATCATGGGTATGAATGAGTACTATATCCAATGTGGGTGGGGTGTAATATTTTTTACACCATGGTACACCCAGTACATGTCCCAAGGTCCACTGCATGAGGACCACTGTCACCATCAATCATACAGGTAACTGATGACACTCTTCAGCCCAATAAGGCATGTGCTGTGTGCCAAAACTCTGTAACAGTATGGATTTGAATGATGAGATAGGCAGGGCTGCTAACTGCAGGTGTGCCAAATGCATATATGGCTGTATCTGTGTTGGTCATTGTGTATATTTCTGTAGCTGATAGTATTTCCTGGCCATTCTCACCCAGGACATCTTCCATTGCCAAACTGTGCAAGGCCAGTGGATGTTGTTCACCTTAGAGGAACTGTGGAGCACACTTCACCCTACCTTCTCTTTGGCATGTGCAATAAATACAGAGCACTTGAATAGCAAAACCTAGGTAGGTAGTGGTTCTAATCTCAGTCGTGCCAAGTGTGTATGTTTGCATGTGTGAGAGAGATCAGTATTCTGACTGTGTGTGTTTGGGTGACAAATGTGGCCATGGTTTACATTTTACACCATTTTACTCCCAGCACATGTGCTGTCCTATGTCCACATTGCTGATGCCTAATTCCCACCACATGCTGTGGCACAGACATCCCACAGTCGACGATTGCCACCATCTTACTCAACCGTCTATGACCTCAGCATAACAGTGGGCATCTCCAAGATCAAGGATGTTGTCACACATAGCATGAATAGTTGCATTTGTGACCCTGAGAATATGTCCAGTGTTAGATCTGACACATGTCTGTGCCTCCATGACAGTCCAAAACATGCGTCTGGTGACACCTGATGTGGCACTTATGGCAGGGCCAAGATAGGCAGCAGTCCACCTATGAGCACCTCTGTCCATCCACAAGTGTGGAATCTGCGTGTTCTCTGGCTATGAAAGGGGTATACACACTATATAGTTCTCTTAGATTTACATGACAAACGTGTATCATACTCATATTCACAGGTAGCATATGGATATGTACAATATCCCTGTAGCTGGCCTAGCAGTGGCACAGTCAGTAGTGTTTGACAGACACTCCAGTGTTTGTCATATGTGAGCTGTCCTTTCCTGGGGTGAGTTAGGGTCCTGAGCTGTGTTCTATGTCACAGCAGAGAGAGGCAGATGCTATGGTCATTGGTGCTGTTTAGCAGGACATCACTACAGCAAGTCTTGCTCAGACATAAATCTTTCAAAATCCTGTTTCCCATTATTAGAAAACACATACTATATTCACTTATATGCTGACTTCTTTTACATACCTTTTTATTATTTCACACTGCACTGGGTTGTATCAGAAGGTTGCTAAACATCTTTTTGTTTCTCAACATGGAGTACTGGTAGACAGATGTTTGGAATAGGTGTCTGCATGCCCTTTGTAGGTAATACTCTTGACCAGGTGATGGCCTGCCCACCAAATGGTGTTCCCCACTTGCTAACTGCATGCTGAGCAGCTGGATAGCTCTTCCAATAGCCAATGTCATGGCAACACACTCCTATAATTGAAAAATGAATGTGGGCATTGTGCCTTTTCTTTGGCTGTAAGGAACACATCCTGGAGGTGTATGGCTACTGAGTGTTACACACAGCAGGTGGGAATAACTCTTACAACAAGACTTGTGAAGACAGGTCAACTAAATGGTGGAAAAGGTTACAGACTTAGGGACCGAATATGAGTATTACTGTTATATGGTGTGAATACTGCTAGTTTTACGGGCTTTGTGTGTACATGCTACTTCTGCATGGATGTCAGTCTGACAAAGTTATGTGTCTGCATAGCTCTGAACTATAGGTCTATCCACATAATGGCCAGAGGTTTGCCTGTTATGTTTGGTGTATTACCCAGACAGGTGTTGTCCTTGGCAAATCAGTTGCATACTCTACTCATTGCTGCCAGTAAATGGCAATAACCATTTGTGTTTCTGCCCTCATATCCCTCAGAATAGAGATGTTGCAACCAACCCTGTAACACCAGCAACTTTCTCAGTATAAAACAGCAATATTTCAAATATGGCCCTGTGTTTGGACCTCTGTCCTCCACTTATTTGACAGGCTTTGTCCAGTTGCCATGCAATAGAAGGTTGATAGGTATGGTCTATCAGTATTTAGTGGTGACATTCCTGCTATCATCCCATTGATGTTGTGGAATAAGACACATCAAGTGAGGTAGGGGCCATACATATGAGTGCAAAGGCTGGACAGCATGTAGAACCCTGTGCAGCCAAGAGGTGGGTCTGCAGAATAGTAGGACATGCCTTAGAATCAGTCTGTTAGAACATGTAAGCTATATTAGTTATTAAATGGGCAAACATTCTATAGCTGTTACTTTTTATACATTTCAACATGGAAACTGTAGTGGGTTACAATGTACTTTTCTGGAAAATGTCTGTTTCCCAGTTTGATAGAACACTTATAACAGAACCATTGTTATGTGAAGAATTAATTTACATTGTATCATTTGATACTGTATCCCCTAGGAGGTTAACTGAGGAGTATGAATGGAGACTGTCTAAGAACATACATAATTGTCAATTGCTTCCTGTATTTAAGGCAAATATGTTTTGTAATGTAATACTTGACGGCAAAAAACATTAAAACAGTTGTGTGCATTGATGGCTGGTTGTCTGTTGTTTTACTAACTTCAGTCATTTAGTTATATTGCTAAGAGGTCAGTGTATGTCTGGCCATTGTGTGGCCAATCCTAAATTTGTAGCACTGTACTGTATACTTATTAGTTGTACTGTGTAGGGGGGGCAGCACATGTCAGTGGCATATATCCCTTTGTATCATTACCAGTGTGTTTGTATGTCCATAGACTGGTCCCCCAACTTCATCTGGCGTGTTTCAGAATTGCACTAAGGTGCTCTTGGCTCTGATAGTGATCCAAGTTATTGACAACTAAATCATTACTGATTCCACAGTCTTCCTTCCCTGTGATAAACCGACTACACTACATGCGATGGTTGAAAACATCATAAAATAGTACAGCTCAGATGGTTTAGTGGATATATGCTTTGACTATTGTGTACAGGTTCCAGGGTTCAAGGGATGTATATTTTGTTCATAGGTAGGTACCAGGCTATTGGCCCTAGGGCCTGTATAAGCCTAGCCAAAAAGGTACCCTGGCTTTCGCCAACCGAGGAAATTATTTTCCTGTGACCCTGTTGAGCAGACCCACAAAAGTGACCTCCGGGGTGAATTTCCTATTTCCCATCCAACACAGGCCAGGTGTATATTATTTCCTTTACATAACATGCCTATATGTGATGTCATTACAGTATCAATGGGTGTGAGTCTACTGTATGGGACACATGGGTATACATGAATAGTTGCACAAGTGATATGCACTCATACATCCAACGTACACCAGCTACACTACCATGGTGGCAAATATAATATACCAGACATTTGACTATTAAAATAGTACTAATTATTAAGTGACTCACTTTTTTCTAATATAGTTGGAAAAGCCTGGAATCTCCTACCAAATGAACTCTCCACACTTCCCTCACTTTCCTGTTTCAAAAACAATCTGAAAGTGCATCTTAAAACTCACTGGTTATGCCCATGCTCTAAACCTGACTAGCTCAAGTGTCACTAAATACTCTGGTCTTCTCATCCCATCTACTCATCTAAAGAAACTTCTTCCTTATAAAACTAGTTCTACTAACTATCTCTAGAACACCCAATCTATATTACTTTCATTTGCTATGACTGTATTCTACACTATAAATTTTGGAATTTTAACTGCATCCTTTGTTATGCCTGTATTCTACACTGTTAATTTTTTGCTATGATAACCTGTAATTGGCACTGTAAATCGAATTTATTTGTCTTCTATATCCGTAGATAGAATTGTGTTAAATTCATTGTCTTACCTAGGAGCTTATCTCCCCGGGCATCTACTGAAAATGGACATGTATCCAGTTAGACTAGCCCGGTAAACAAATGTAAAATAAAATAAATGAGTTACCTGTCCTGTAACTAGTCTAGTCCAGATACAGGTTTGCTGTATCCAAGACTGTATGTTTGCGTCTGAGTGTTGCCCAAGTTTGTTTCTCAATTTGTCACTTAGATATGCTAAGTCTCTCCTCACCTGCACTTTCAATAGCTTATTACTTTAGCACTTTACCAGACATCTTGTAGCAAGTATTTTAGCACACAAAAGTGCTAACAGCACTACGTGTTCTATGAAGAAACAGCTCCAGTTATTATTATTAATGTCCCCCCCTCCAGGCATGTCTACAGGTTGGTTCCCTGTGCTTTTACCTATTAACCTGCTAAACTTGGCCATCCTAAGGCAATGTAGAAGCTGCCTCATGTACACTGACAACCCTCACCTCTTAACTCTCTACACTCAAACTTGCAAAAGATGCAGTTATATATCAAAATTGGAAGCTATACACTCTCCAGCCAAGACCAGAATAGTTGGTCAAGAGGAGACAGTCAACCCTTGTACCACACTACATGGAACACATAGCCCTCCAGAACACACACGAGCACTGCCTTCATATAAAAACACAAACCACATACCCACCTTTTTGGAGGCTCTCAATAAAAAGCTGCACAAACATCAGAGACCTCCAAGGCACACATGCACCCCAGCACCACCACACAACACTAATCACAAGACACATATGTCTCCTAAACAGTGCGACAGTCAACCAAAGCACCTTAGGCAAAACAGCATGGCCAAAACATTAGGCATAGTTGACTTGATAGTGAGGAACAGTGATGCCCCACTCACTAGGTTGAAAAAGGAGAAAACAATAGTCAGTTGCCTGTCAGGTGCCAGGATCTGCCACATAACACACACACTGAGGTCCCTCAACAACAGGTACACATATGACTCTGTCATTGTACATATGGGTGTGAATGACCTGAGACGTACCTCCCTGGACTATATGGAAACAGATATGGAGGAGCTCTCCAACTATGTAGCCCAGACGGGTATGACCCTAGCCCTGAGCAGCATCCTGCCATCACCCAGAATGATACCACAGCATAAGCTGAAAATGATTGATTTCAACAATTGGCTACATTTCTGATATCATTTTAAGGGTTCCACTATCTGTGTGCCTGGGATGACATATTTAACAGTCTGTGATCCTTTGCCAGAGATGGCCTGCACCTGTCACCACTGTGCTTCCAGATACTGGCCAAGGCTCTTTCTACCCCTATAGTGGCTTTTTTAGGTCTAATGAAGAGGTGTGGTCACTGTGAAAGCACTTACCACTCTTTTGGATACATCTATTAAATTTCCTGGATTTTAGCCTGTTGGTATGGTATTTCTTCATTTATTTTATTCTTATTTTTGTCTTACCAACCTTTATCTAGCTACCATATATATTTTTTGCTTTACAAACAAATGTAATCTGAGGATCATACTGCTCAACATTAGAGGTCTACATTTCAAAATGTACTCGCTCAAAGCACTCCTTAAACTGGAGAACATCGACATTTGTGCTGTAACAGAGAACTGGTTCAAGGCAGCAGGAAGCACACTTACACTACCAGGCTATCACTCATTTCACACCTGTTTGGCCTAGAACGTGTACTGAAGCTGTAAAGGTGGTGGTGTTTCAATATTCATAATGGATGTGCACACCTACAGACTGTTAGCACAACATAATGCATCTGAGATACTTCAGGTGCAGCTAACATTGGGTAAGACAGCAATACAGGTCATAGCCTGCTGTAGGTCCACAAACATGGCCCAAGACTCAGACTCCCCATTCCTAAGCACCCTGGGGAATATTAGGTTCCAACCCAACACTCTCATACTGACTGACATCAACTACCCCAAAATTAACTGGAAAAACTACTCATGTACCAATACACTTGGCCAATGCTTTCTGGAATTCAGTAATTCCAATGCCATGGACAAGCTCATTTTTACTCCCATTAGAGGTAGCAACATCCTTGACCTGGTCATTACTAACATGGGCGAATGTTGTTCTACATCAACAGTCAACTCCTCCCTGGTTAGATGCTAACAGAAATAAATCACCTTGGAAATCCACATCCCTCAAACCACCCTACAAAGGTAACCACCATGAAATCTTCTCCAAAGCTAACTTTGGGCAATTTCAAACAGAGGTGGCTAACTGCATGGTACCCATGCAGATGGGGACTAGTTGCATGACCGCAGAATCTTATGCCAATGCACTGTACTAACAGATACACAAATGCATAGATCTCACCATACTTAATACAACCAAGATGCTCTCCTCAGAAAGAAGAAAGCCAATCTGGTGGTCCCCTGCCATAAGCAAACTCTACAACAAAAGGAGAAAATTGATGTGGAATAAGGGGAAGTCCCAAGACTGGAAGTACTGTCTTATCAGCCTCAACCAAAGGTTGAGATCTCTCATCAAATCCTGTAACGGTATCTATGAAAACATGATTGCAGCAGATAGTGAAGACAACCAGAAGGCCTTCAATAGTTATGTATAGAATCTCCACAGCACAGTAGCACAACCCTCAGATTATGTATGCTTGTATCTGTTAAGGTGGTTCTTTCTTTTGGCTTCCGAACATTAACTATAAAATACACTAAGGTGGTATTTCTGTCAATATATGTTAGCAGGAACAGTTTTACTACAACAGCCTTCTCAGCTGATCTACTCACGTAATTTGGATTGTCATGTCTTTGTCCCCCCACTTTGTCTGGCTTATTCCAGATTCATTGCACTAAAGGGTTGTGAGCATACCTTTCTACTGCCAGGCTGTTTGAAGACTGTCCACGTTTTTGGCCCATACTTTGTTTCTGTTCCACAGTTTATTTGCATTTCTCAGGGTAACACTGTTATGATGCAAGAATTTATGTCAGTGAAGACTGACATACGTCAATTCCCATAATCATAGCATTCAGACAGTTCTGCTGATATAGTCCCTGTTGCTGTACAACCGTTCAGTTATGACAGCAATATTCTGATCATGTCCGTATATGTGGCCCCTTTTCCACCCTTTGTAAAGCCTTTCTTCATTAGTCTTGCACTAAGAGATTGATATGTATGATTCTGAGGTATGTCTGTAATGCATGTTATATGACTACATACATATATGTATATAGTTGTATATACACACACACACACATATATATATATATATATATATATATATATATATATATATATATATATATATATATATATATATATATATGCATAGGTTCATAGGTGCATACAATCCTATTGGCCGTAGGGCCTATATAAGCCTAGCCAACAAGAATCTCTGGCTTTCGCCACCCAAGACAAATCATTTCCTGTGCCCCTCTCGAGCAGACACACAGAAGTGAAACATGAGGTGGAGTTCCTATTTACCATCCAAATGTCTATATTTATCTTAAAGAGGGCTAATGAGGAGCTCTGTTTCACATAAATAGGTAGTTTGTTCAAGAGTATGGGAAGTGTTATGGACAGTAATATATCCCCCCAACATGTTCTGTCTATTGTGGTGACAAGGTTTAGCTCCCTGGAGCATGTGTTTTGGAGGCACTGAGATTTCTTTGTGTGTAGCATGTCCAACGGCTCTGGGTTTGACATGGCTTTGTACGTCAGGCAGAGAACGGCTCTGAGTAGGCGATATGCAATGTATTAAAGCTGGTGTATTTGGAGACAGTTTGCTTAGGGTATCTGTTTGAGGTGGGTGATCCTCTTTGTGAGGTAATTCTGTGGACTTTCAAGTTGTTGTAGATGTCTTGTGAGGAACATACCAAACACTGTACTGTATAATAGGTCTAATGAGGGATGAGTAGAGAGGAACAATGATCTCCTTTTTTCTGGATGAAACACCTGTTGTGATGTGATGTGCCACATAGAAGGATTTCCTGAGTACTGTGGCAATGTGGTTATCAAAGGAGAGACTATTATCCACCTGTGTACCTAGGTCTCTTATCACACTTTCAGTGTTAAGTGTAATCACAGCTATGTGGTAGTTCATGGGCACAGAGTTTTACCCAAAGGGGATGACAGTGCATTATTTGGCACTGAGTTTGAGGTCAAGCCTTTGACACCAGGCATCTGTCTCAGTGATGCCCTTTTGTAGACTGTCCACATCTTTGTGGGATTCAATAATGGCTCCCAGTTTACAGTTGTCTGTGAACTGTGTTAGCCATAGACCCTCTGTGTTAGCCTGAACTTCAAAGAAGTAGATGCCAAACAGGAGAGGACCAAAGACTGAACCCTATTGCACTCCGCTTGTCACTGGTCTGGAGTCAGATTTGGAGTCTGCTTCTTTCACAGTGTGGGTTCTGTCTGTAAGCCAGTTGGCAACCCATCTCGTGACATAGGTATTTATGCCTTGTTTAGTGAGTTTATCTGTAATTTTAGAGCGGGGGATGCTATCAAAGGCCTTGGCAAGGTCTAGGTAGGCTGTGTGAACCACCTTGGCTCTGCAAAGAAGTCAATCAGGTTTAGGCAACATGATGTACCTTTCACAAACCAAAACTTGGTGGGGTCACAGTTTGGAGGTTACCTATGTCATTGTTTATAAGTTCTATGATGATATGCTCCATGGCCATGCAGATCAGGTGTCCCAGGCTGATGGGGTAGTGGTTCCCAGTGTCTCTGGTGGCTCCTCCTTGTAGAGTGGAATAACTGTTGCTTTGTGCCATTCAGTAGGTGCAAAGCCTGAAGTGAGGCAATGGTTGAACATGGTACTTAGGTGGGGTGCCAGTTCATTCTGTAGCTTGTGCTGAACACAGCCTGTGATGCTGTCTGGTCCCATGGATGCTGTATTCTTGGCTTTGAAGAGTGTGTCTTTTACCTGTGTGGCCGTGATTACATGGGTTTACATTAATCCACCATTGAGATGGGCCCTTTAGTGGGTGAAAGGGGAGTAAAGTTAGCACTGAAACTATCTGCCAGGAAGTTGGCAATATCAGTGGGTTTTTTATATTTACTGCCATTGTGCTGTTACTCAGAGTAGATCTGAGTGTTGCCATTGAGATTCTTGACATAGCTATAGAATGCTTTCTGATTGTCTTTAGAATCAGTTGCAATTTTGTTTTTGTAACTAGCTTTGGTGGATTGTTTGAGGGACCTCAACTTCTTACTGAGTCTGATAAGGGAGTGCTTACAATCATGGGAGTTTACACCTTTTTTGCAGCAGTTTTTTCCTTCTGTTGTACAGTTTCTTTATGGAAGGGGACCACCAGATTGACTTCCTTTATTGGGAGGAGAGCATCCTTGTTCTATTTGGGATGGCACAATCCATGCATGTGTACATGTGTTCATACAGTGCATTGGTGTAAATATTCAGCAGTGTACTTCTATTTTCTGTCTTCATGGCTCTCATGAAGTTAGCCACTTTTGTCTTAAGAAGTGCAAAATTGGCTTTGGAGAAGTTCTTTACGGTGGTTTCTTTAATGGGGGTGTGTGGGCGGTAAATCTGTGTGTGTGTGTGTGTGTGTGTGTGTGTGTGTGTGTGTGTGTGTGTGTGTGTGTGTGTGAGAGTGTGTGTGTGTGTGTGTGTGTGTGTGTGTGTGTGTGTGTGTGTGTGTGTATATACATATATATATATATATATATATATATATATATATATATATATATTTATATATCTCCCATCATTTTTATATATATATATATCTATATCTATATCTAAATATATATATATATATATATATATATATATATATATATATATATATATATATATATATATATATAAATAGGTATGTACTAGTCTAATGACCCTGGAGCCTTTACAAGCCTAGCCCATAGGATTACCCTGGCATCATGCCACCCAACCGTAGTTCCTAGTGCCTCTGTCTAGTAGTGCCACTGGAGTTATCCCCGTGGTAAATTTTCTATTTCCCATCCACTCATCAAGATTTCTCTTGAAGAGAGGCAGTGAAGTGCTCTGCTTGACATGTATGCCATTGGCAGTCTCTGGATTATGAACCTGTCCCTACAGCATGTTCTGTTGATTGTGGTACTGAGGTTGAGGTGTCTGGAGTGTATGGTGTGGAGGGATTGGGATTTCTTTACATGTAGCATTTCTAACAGAGCTGGGTCACACATGGCTTTGTAAGTCAAGCAGAGACCGCCTCTAGGTAGACGATATGAGACAGAGAATCATTGGAGTGTTTTGAGTCTGTCAATATAGGACAAGTGTTTCGGGACTAGGATCATCTTTGTGAGGCAAGTTTGTAGCCTCTGCAGTTGTAGCAGGTGTCCATTGAGGTACATGCCAAATGGGGCATTGTACCCGATGATTGGCCTAATGAGGGAAGGGTAGGAGAGACAATGACCCCCTGCTTCCTGGATGCAAAGCCATTAGTAATCAGATGTTCCACATAGAAGGACAGTCTGCCCACAGTGGCAATGTGGTGGTCAAAAGAAAGGCTGCTGTCAATCCGTGTTCACAGATCTCTTATAATGCCTTCTGTGTTCAGTGGACTACCATCAATGTGGTGATTTATGGGAACTGAGTTGTACACAAAGGGGATGCTCATACATATTTGTCCATTGAGCTTCAGGATGTGCTTCCGACAGCATATGTTGGTCTCAGTGAAGCTTTTCTGCTGGATGTCAACATCACTTGGGTAGTTAATAATAGCTCCCGACACACAATCATCTGCAAACTTTGTCAACCAGAGTACCCTTGTGATGGCCTCCACTTCAGAGAAGTAGATACAGGAGAGGACCCAGGACCGAACACTGTGAGACTCCACTCATGATTGGTCACCAATGTGACTTGGAGTCAGCTACTTTCACACCGTGGGTCTTTCTGTGAGCCAGTTTGCAACCCACCTAGTGATATAGGGGTTGATGCCTACCTTAGTGAGTTTTCTATGATTCCATGGTGGGTAATGTTATCAAAGGCTTTGGTCAGATCAAGCTAGGCTGTATGATCACCTTGACATAATTCACAGCTCTGGTGCCTGACTCAAAGATGTTGTCCAGGTTGAGCAGGCATTAACTACCCTCCACAAAACCAAACTGTGAGGGATCCATACTTTGGAGATCCCCTATATCCTTGTTTAGTAGGTCCATGCTGATATGTTCCATAGCTTTGCATATCAGACTTGTCAGGCTAATGGAGTGATAATTCCCAGAGTCTGTAGTCAATCCTACTTTATGGAGAGGGATGATTGTAGCAGTGCACCATTTGGTAGGGACAAAGCAGGAGGTGAGGCTGTGATTGAACAAGGCACACAGGTGTGGTGCCAGGTCATTCTGTAGTTCATGTACAACACAGCCTGGGATATTCTCAGGTCCCATAGAAGATGTATTCCTGGCCTTGTTCTGTGCTATTTTAACCTGTGCAGCAGTAATACTGGGTGTCTGGCAAACTACTGGTATTGTGATTGGTCCTTTGGGGGGAGTGAGAGGGGTCAAGTTAGCACTGCATCTGTCGGCCAGTATATTGGCAATATCTGTTGGCTCGGTATAGGAGGTACCATTGTGCAGTAGCTCAGAGCACATCTGGGTATTGGCGTGGAGATTATTCACATAACTATTGAAGGCTTTGTGTTTGTCTTTCCTATCCACTGCAATTCTGTTTTCATAGCTAACTTTAGAGAATATGATGAGTGATCTCAACCTGTTGATGAGGCTGATAAGGGAGTTGTTCCAGTCTTGGGACTTCACCTTTTTCCACATCAGTTTATTTCTTCCATTGTCGAGTTTGTGTATGGCAGGGGACCACCACATTGGCTTTCTGTTTTGCAGGACAGCGTCTTGGTTCTATTGGTCATGGCGAGATCCATGCATATGTGTATGTGTTCATACAGTTCATTGGTGTATGATCTGTTGGTCATGCAACTATTCTCCATTTGCAGGTGCCGTGAACTTAGCCAACTCTGTTTTAAGGAGCCCAAGGTTAGCTTTGGAGGTGTTTATCATGTGGTTACCTTTGCAGGGGTGGGGGGTGGGAGGGATGTTGATTCCCTAGGTGATTAGTTTGTGGTTGGATCCACACCTTAGTATTTTGATGTGTGGACCCAACAAAGTCATGTATGTCACCACATACATCAGGGAGAGTTGCATCCACCACCCTGAGTATTTGTGTGTTGTGGTGTTCACTATGTGCCTGTGCATCCATGACAGCCTAGAACATGTGTCTGATGACTCCTTCTGTAACACTTGCAACAGTAGCCCAATGAGCAGCATTCCTCCTACAAGCATCTCTGTCCATCCGCCTGTGTTGGACCTTGCCTATATCTACTGTCACACCTGCCATAGTCACCACACTAGCATGTTCAATGCCACTACCTGCCAACTGTCCATCATCTGTGACCAGTGGTGACAGTGTGTGTGTGGGCATTGTCCCTGTGTGCAGGACGGCATACACAAGGGTGGGATGCCAACTAATGGCACAGATTCAGTCCCTGATGACCCCACCTGTACCTCAGTATTCCTGTCATCATTGGCAGAGTCTACAGAAATATTGACATTGTTTCAAAAGGGGGAAACCCAGACCCCATCGCCACCTGTGAGAGGAAGACAACTTATGTACATTAATACCTGCACTCTGATGTTGGCTGGTGCACACACACACACACACACACACACACACACACACACACACTTACAGGTGAGGTGGCACAAATCTGTTACACAGACCACACATTACCCACATGGTGACATGCATGACACACGGCTGTCAACATCATGCATTGCAGCCAGTTGTACATGTAACTGGCAATGTAGAGCTCTGGGATATGTAAATAGTGTTAGTGTGTGATGGCTGTTCCCCAGCACAGACTGCAGCCATGTACACATCATTGCTGTCCACTTGTATAGCACAGTGGCAAGTACTACAGAACATAACATAACTCACAACTGTACATATCCTCAGAGGATGTGTAGCAGTTTGGCTCATATTTCTGCTCTATTTCTCATAACGCCTGTGTTTCTCAGTGACATACATGGGCTGTTCTGAGGAGTGACATCACTGATTAATGACATACATGTGAGTGTCAGATCTGCAAATGAGGAGTGAATGTATGGTCACACAATCCCTGTTACACCACCAGCCTTGTAAGCTTACAGTGGATATGATAAGTGTACACAACCCTGTTAACATGCCATGTTCCTGTAATAGAGAGGATGAGACCACAATAATGCATTCAAATATGTCTCCCACCTTCCAAGTGACATATGACCTGTGCAATCCAATTGATAAACACGTGATATGTGTAAAATATGATGACTACAATGTTACAATATGTTGATTGCATACGTGTGCCCACTCTTAAAATGATAAGTTGTTTAAGCACCTTGTAAGTGGCTTACAAAATTCACTCTTCTTGTGAAGGTGTCTATCAGCATGGCACATCCTAACTTGACATTAATGTAAGGACAGAAAAACACAGTGTGACCTGATGAGGGCTGTGCACATGAGCTATCTGGTGTAGAGCTAGGCTCTGGCTGGACCAATCCATACCCATGCTTGTGTTCAGGTGGAGCCATTCTTAGGTAGCTTTGGATGTATGTTACAGTTCTTTTCATGTTGAAGGCTGACACACCTTCTCATCCTCAGCAATCTTGCAGACACCTGATGGATTTTGAGCAGAAGTGGGTGTTATTAGGAAATATTTAGAATTCCCACCACCGTGACTATAGGCCCTGTTCTGTCTGTGGAACAGCAGCCCCACAGCAAGCTTCTAACACCAGTGTGATTCACCATGGGGATGTTGGTGTTCAGGTTATGAGAGGTGCTGCTTATGCACCACACATACCTGCTGGTATTGTGGCTGTGGGGTCGATCCCTAGTCTCATTACACCATAACACATTTTCACACCTGCCTTTTGGAGACATGATGTGCTACATTGCACTTTGTATCCACCCCTGGCTGTTTTTGGTGTGTGGATATGCTTCCATCGTTTGACCCTACCCCATAGGCCAGACATAAGCAGAATATAGGAGAGTGTTCTCACAGGTAGTACAGAACACCAATACCAGCAAGGGTTCCTGCAACTCCGTTGGTGTTGCTGTATGTCCCCTGGCAACCTCCCTGGTCAGGTCTTGACATGTGTTGTCATCATTTTTGGAGGGACATCAGGTTCTTGTCAACAGCACTATTGTCCCATATTCACTCCACCTTTTGACAACTGTCTCCACTGTGTTCCATGGTGTATGCACTGCTGTGGTAATGTTATTGTACCCCACTCTTGACTGATAACTTTCAAATATGAGATCCCTTTGCTGCTTTGTACGCTGTCTGCAAGCCATTGCTGTCGCTGATGCAGGCAGCTGAACATATGTTATGGTTATCCCACATGGACAGCAGACTGTTATTAGGTGTTAGTCAGAGAACCTTTATTTGATGGCTGTTGTGTACCCAAGCAGACTGTATGCTGTCAGTAAATCACAAGCTGCTGCAATAACATATTCTTTGAAGGGTGTGCACACATATGCATTCGGCATATTGTGAGGTTTGTATACTCCATATTTGGTGGCTAACAGATTGATTGTTTGTACAGGGGATTGTTCATGTCAAGGGTCACATTACAGTTTTGAAAAGATGAGTACTGACATATTGTGGTCTTAATTTCTATAGATATCATAAACACCTGCCATCTTAACAGGGGTGTGTACACTGTTTATATCCAGTATATGACATTAATGTTTCACATGTCCCTACCTTAGGCCGGTTGTCCACCCATTGTGTTGCTCTCTGTCCAGAAGTCTAGCACTGACAGGCTGTGTGTTATCCTGCAAGGATGATACAGTCTCATCAGATAGGCTCCTGTGGTGACCACTATAATGCAATGCAGTTGACCCCAACACAGGTGAACATACACATAAAGCAATATGGCTATGTGTGACAGTTGTGTGCATGGTACACTGCATGGCTTTCACATGCGTAGGGTATTGGCAAACCACAACAGTACAACTGCATACTCACTAGCTGCAGGCTGCCATCCCACATGCAGACAGGAGGGACCTAAGTAGTTGTGTGAGGGGAGTATGGTCAGCAGACCCACATGTGGCATTGGTACAGGATGGATGCAGCATGTGTGCACATGTACAGTACAACCCCCAATACTACACAATTTGCTGTCCTTCACCATAGATGTGCACATCTGTGCATTAGAAAACCCTATCCACAACTGCAATCTGACCTGACACATGTACATAGCTACTCTACAATTACAAGTATGTTTGCTACATTAGTCTAGTAATCTACACTTGGGCCTTACCTGCACACTCCTTGTCCATTGTCTGGGTGCCAACCACCTCCAGTATGTGGGGGGTCTGTACTCTACTGTTGTACTGGGATGGGTGCCCCAAGGTACCTGTGGAGCTCCCCAGTGGGTGCCAGTGGGGCTACAAGGCAAGGCCCACACCTGTGGCTGCGCGGTCTCTTGCCACCGCAGCAGCCCTTTTCCAGGCATGGTGTATGAGGTCATTTTCACGATGCCAGACTTGCTTGTATGTACATGCGTGCAGGCCAACATCGTTTAACCTGTGGACAAGGTCATCCCACAGGCCTGTCCTCTCCTGCAGATGTTGCTGGCTCCAGCCAAACATTATGGCATGGTTGTGTAGTATGCCGCTGTGAATGTTGACCTTTGATGATGCGACATTGCACCTGGGAGACATAACAAGCGAGACACATCACAGGACCTCATACATTTGACAAACATATGTACAAAACCTGCACATCCACATTGAATACCAGTAACCACTACTCACAAACACACCATATCCCTGTAACATATCAGTGCTGTATCTGCGTGCATTGCACTGCTGGCCCTGAGGTGTCATATCCCCCCCTCCCAGTAAGGCCTACATAATTTCCTACTCCTGTACTCTTCATTCATGTCTGTGTCAAGGGATGACATTGGCCATCTTCAATGTGGATATGATGTGGATAGCACCAAGCCTTGTTGTGACTACAGCATATAATGTTGCTGGGTACACATGCCTGAGTTCAGGTAGGATCCAGACAGGGATATTATCAGGTGCCATGGATACCTACATTTGTTGCCTTTCAGTAGGCAATATGTACCTGCTCACTGGTGATGAGGGGAGGGGTGTGGGTGCTGTGCATATCCAGCTATAGTGCTGCTGAGCCAGGGAGTGGTGTTTGCCCTAAATCTATCTGCAGCAGGTTGCCTATAGCTATGTTGTATTATATGTGGCCTGATTGACCACCATTACATGGTGGGCTGGTATGCAGCCTCAGAGATTGCAGTCATATGTGAAGATGGCCTTGTGATTGGCCTTGGTTGAAGTGTCCAATTTGTACTCATAGTTAGCCTTACAGTACTCCACCTGAGACCATATATGCTTGATCAGACAAAGGCTGACTTGATGCCAGGTTGGTGCGTGCTCCTGATTTGGCCTGTACAGCCAATCTAGGGACCAAGTCTGTGTTTGTGTATTGCTACTGTACACCTCAAGCATATAGCCTACCTTGAGTGGGTTGATGTTATCCTGTCAGGTATTGCTGAGGCCATACAGCTATGTAGGTTCCCACATAGTATTGTGTTGTAGGCCTGGACACAGCTGCTAGTTCCACCATATGGGATGCCCTTCTTGTGAGCCTTTCCCTTTTACCTGGCCTGTGCAGGGGACATTACAGAGGTGTGGGGGCTACAGCTTCACATACAGTAGGTGGAATTACCTCACAGGACAGGACATGTGGAGACAGCTCAGCAACATGAGGGACAATGCACCAGAGTTTTGTAAAGCTTGTATGTCATTAACATTGTTATACACACAGGGGGTTGCTACATTGACAAGGTTTGTCTGGACATGCATTTACTGGGTGACTTGACATCTGACAGTGATATGCCTCTGACATAGCTCTCAACAGGCATGTTGTCCGAAGACTGGCCAGGTGTATTATGCTTGGTCTGTTCCTCGAACAACATCTGTTTTTGTCGGGTTGGTAGGATCATGTGAGGATTGTAGTCAGTACATGTTGTTATCCATTGGTGTTCCACACATCATTTCCTTCAGGGATGTGATGTTACAAGAACACATGTAACAGCAGCTACTGTCTCAATTTGTAACACCAGTATGTGTGATATGTCCCTCTTTCCAGCCCCCTGTCCCATACATATGGCATGCATTGTCCAGATGTCCTGCATTACGAGGTGCAGAGGTATGGTATATCATTAATTACCAAATGCACACAAGTTAGCATGACAATGAACTGGCAGACTCCTGGTCATGGTATGCAGCAGTAGCCAGGGTTATGCATCCACACCCTGGCAATTCTGTGGAAATCTGCACATATGACAGTATGTCTGTCTGGCCATTATGAACAGACTGCTAAGGTTGTGTAGCAGTGTTGTGTGTTTGTGTTTTTTAGGCTGGGTAAGGAGAGTTGCAGCTATGAGTACAACACATCCTTTACCTATCTAACTCTGCATGCTACTACAGCTACTGGTGGTCTCTCAGGTCCGTATGCTTGTAGGGGCTGACTATGACATTTCATGTAACACCTCCAGATTCCCAGTACACTGTGGACTGGGGCAGTATATGTAGGGGTAATGTGTGAGTGGCAAATGGTATGTGGTTGCTCTCACAGTATTATACTATTGTGTTCATATTACTTACTGGTATGTTGCTGTCACTGTGGTGCACTTGTTTGGTGGTATGCACTTTCATACCAGTGTCTGTGTTCCACTAGTATTACATCCCTGTACTGCCTGTTATATTTGCTACTGCATGTGTACAACCTCAGAGCTGGATCTGGGTAGTGTTATGTCAGTCTGATTGTAGTCTGGACATTGCTCGGTAGCTCTTTGTAGTTTCCTTACTGTTGTGTTATGTCCACATATTCATAGGATGTCCAGTAGTATGGCCAATATCTTTGGTCTGGTCCCCATAACTGTTATGTATGCATGGCACATCAATAGGATGATATCCAGACTGAGGTCAGTCACTAATGTGAAGCAATTGAGTCCTGGTATTGTGATATTTCAGTTGATATATGTTAGGACACTCACTATTACTACATGAACATTCTAAGCTTATCTACTGACGTATTTTGTAGCTGTCCCTATTTTCATGCCTTTGTCCCTCCACTTTGCCAGGCTTGGTTCACATTCATTGCATTAAGGGGTTCTGAGCATACCTCTCCACAGCCAGATTTTCCACAGAATGTCCAGATGTTTTGTCCATACATTTGTTCAACTCCACAATTTATTTCTATTTGTTTGGTAAATCACGGTGATGATCCAAGGATTCATGTCAGTTAATACATTACACGACATGTCAGTTCTCATCATCATATCATTCAGTGACTGTCTGCTGAAGCACACACTGTTGCTGTGACACATCTTCATTTGTAACAATGATTTTCTAACTATGTATGTATATGTGCCCCCCCTTTACAGTCTTTGTACAGGTTCCTTCCACTAACAGGTTGGATGGGTGGTTTGGAGAAATAACTGCACAGCATGTTTTATACACACACACACACACACATATATATATATATATATATATATATATATATATATACATATATATATATATATATATATATATATATATATAGATATATATAGATATATATATATTTTTTTTTCTTCCTTTATATTTAATATATGTATATCTATATTATGACTGCACGTTTACATATATATGTTTCATCTCACACATATATATATATATGTGTGTGTGTGTGTGTGTGTGTGTGTGTGTGTGTGTGTGTGTGTGTGTGTGTGTGTGTGTGTGTGTGTATGTGTGTGTGTGTGTATGTATATGTCTATATACAATGCACAAAGGGTTCCACGACACTTTATCCCTAATGTTGTATGCCTCTATTTCATGATATATTTGTAAATGCAACAGTAATTCCAACAGCTCAGCTGATGTACTGGTACATTTCTCTGATTAAAATGTTCAGGGTCATAGATTCAGCACTTGGGAATGCTGTTTTTTTTTATTAATGTTAAATGACCTGACTGTAGGATATGTTCGTTAAAGCACTACACCATCTCACAGGTCGTGTGATTGTTGAGGACATTGTCCTGGGTTTGAAACTTGGCAGGGCTGGCTATTTTGTTGCTGGGCAGAACAAGGTCCAAGGGATACAAACTGATTAAGGCACATTTATGCATATCATAAGTATAATGTTATATTTAAGCAATAACCCACAGCTGGGTGTAGGTAATGCTGGATTTACCCACACTTGGTGTGGTTTGGTCATGAGGGCAATGCCCTCATGACCATACAATGCCAACCATGTGTAAGTCCAGCATTGCCCACACCCAGCCTTAGGCTATTGCGATTATATGATGACATTATTTAAGTAAACAATAATTACCTTTCTTAAATAATGTCATTGTATCATGTCTTCATGCTGCCCTTCCACAGTTTTCCAGTATCCTGGGCCATTTCTGATGTACTGCACATGCATAAGGGATGAGTTCCCACACTTACGCAGTACATCAGTGTTGTGCAGAGGTAGCAGAAGAGATAGGGGGATCTCGATTGCTTTTTTTAACATATCTCGGTATGTTATATGAGGTGATGAACTCGTATATCATAGTGAGATATATTAAAAAGGGAACAGAGATCTTCCTTTCTCTGCTGAGAGGAACATCTCCATTGCATCGTTTTCCAATACCTTGCTATGTTATACAAGTTTTCAACTCGTCACACATAGCGAGATATGTTCAAAATAGAGCAGAGATCTTCATTTTCCCAATGCTATCTCTGCAGACTGAAAATACACACAGGTAATATACAAATGGAAATAGTTTAGGCATCTGGACCTTTTTCCATTTGCATACTCTCAGTTACAAAAGGCACTCTGTTTGGGCTGGCCAATTAGCGTACTCATTTCTGTATGTTAACGGCCAGTCATTGTATGATATAAAATTATATATTTACATACACATTTATACTTTTACATTTACCTTCCATGACATCTCCCTATGGGCATTCATTACATTATATTCTTGTGTGACTATACTGTATGGGGCACATGTGTTTATATGGGAGTTTCACAGCTTTCCTACATTGACATCTTACTTTTAGAACTGCTACTCTACCCTGGTTGACAAAAAATAATTGCTACATAATTTATGTTTACTACAATAATTTTAACACTAGTTTCACATGATAAAATAAATTGCCTGTCTTGTGATTCGAATGCTGCATATGGGCATGTAAAGCTGTAACTAACCACTACACCATAATAGCTTGGATATTTTCCTTATCTATTTTCATTTAACTCCTATGGGATGTTTAAGCTGTAATGTACACACCCACTTAGCTACACTTAAACATCCCTTAGGGCATTATATACAAGGCTATATTATTATTATTTTCTCTAGGTTATGGAGTGTGTATTGTGATGTTGTCACAACTACTTGGGACTGTGTTTGTGACATACTGCAATGATTGGGCTTTCAAGATTGTATGCATGTTTCATGCTGATGCATGACATGTACAGTATGGACTTTATGTATTTTGTGGGGCTGGGGTTGTGCTTGTGGAATTTATCCCAGTTATGTGTGGATTTGCACACATTTCCTGCTTCTGCAGACTGCAGAACTGTCGTACGGTGCTTTAGCAATACAGGGGGTGTGTTACAGAGGCTGTGACACCCCCCCTCTATTGCTTCCCTATTGCCATTTTTTTTTCAGTGTCCGTCGACATTGAAATGCTCTATTTTGCATTTCAGTGTCTGCGGACACTTAAATACTGGCATAATATTAGAGCTAAGCTCTAATATTATGCCAGTACGGCTTTTGAAGTACCGTACAGCACTTTCTGAGCACATGGGGTGTATTTAGTGTCCATGCTCTGCACGGACATTCCCCCTGCACTCGCGCACAGAACCTTGTCCATTTTAGCGCATGGCAGAGTGCCTTCATACATATGTACGGCACGATGCCATGCTGCACGGGAATGGTCCCTTCCATGCAGGAATAAGCTATTCCTGCACGTTAGTTTGCTGAATCCCGGACATAGACTTCATCAAGCAATTGAAATTAACAGATGTTTATATAATGAATTTAAGTGTGACATTACACAGAATTGTCTAATCAGAGCAGAGCAAACTATAAGATTAGGAATAAGCACATTTAAAGGTGTATGTACCTATACAAAAAAAATGTACAGTTGCATTTGCGTAAAACTATGAGCAGATAAAAATCCCTACCACGTCTTCCCAATACAAATAAAATTCACATACATATGTTTATATATAAATAAATATCATATAAAAATACAAAATGGACAAAATGTGGGGATGAAGAAGTGTGTTTTTTTGTAATTATTGTGGATTTATTTGTGAGAATGATAGGTTTATTATAAGAAACAGGGAATATCGACTATGTTAAAAATGTAATTGTGAATCAAAAGCCCTAGTATACTTAGCTAGGTGTAATGATTGTCCATGCTATTATATTGGTAATACTGAACGTAGATTAAAGGACAGAGTTTACAAACATTTATATGGCATTAGGAGAAAGAATCCAAATAATGCTTTTGCTTGACATGTCATGGAATATCCAACACATTATTTTACATTTATGGCCATTGACAATGTTGAATTAGATGCCAGAGGGGACCCGTGGATGTTCATTTTGGAGAAGAAGGGGTTATTTTGGCAACTAGAATTAAATTTTTGTGCTTGGTCAGGTTTAAACGATATATGTTTCATCACATGGTTATTAAAGCTTAGGGTATTTTCATCTTAATTTTTTTGAGAGTATTTATATTGTGGTTGTACCAGTCTTATGGGATACCATTTGGTTAACATGAGGTGTATATACACACACACACACACACACACACACACACACACACACACACACACACACACACACACACATATATATATATATATATATATATATATATATATATATATATTTATACTTTTCTAACAGGATTTATATATATGTGTACTTTTTACTGGTGGAAATAATAATTAATAAGTTATTTTTAGGACTTTGTTTAAACTGTTTGTAAATTATTGTTATATAATATGTATTTATATATAAACATATTTATGTGAATTTTATTTGCATTAGGAGGATGTGGTGGGGATTTTTATGTGGTCATAGTTTTACACAAATGGAAGTGTAAATGTTTTTCGTATATGTACATACACTTCTAGATGTGCTTATTCCTATGCTTATAGCTTGAGCTGCTCTGTTTTGATAATTTTGTGTGATGTCACACTTAAATTATTATATAAACACATGTTAATTTCATTTGCTTTATCTGATGAAGCCTATATGTATAAGTGGACGAAAGCACTTAACATTTTAATTTGAGTATTAAATAAATTGTTTTTAACATTCTGGAGGTGTCCAGTGTCTAACCTGTGGTCAGGAGTTATATTGGACTTAATTTAAAAACAGGAATGAAGATAATCTCTATAGAAATCATAGAGAGTCTCTGAGGGGCCATCTTTGGGCATTTTTTTAAACAACATTTTGATTTAATGATGGGCTAAATGAAAATTGTGTGTAAACAAAAAAATTAAGTCTTATTTTTCTTTCAAGGAAAACTAACCAATGCTTATAACTTTATGCTCAAAGCTAAAAATAATAGTAGTTACCAATCAAATGAGATGCAAAAAACGATTTGTAAAGATATATAAATAATATTTGAAAGTTTCTGCCCTACATAACAAGATGGGAACCTTCTGTGTACTCCTCTGCTATTAGGTTGGGATGAAAGTAAAATCATAGATAGACACTGGCAAACATTATACATCTTAGGATCTGGAGGAGGAAGCCAGAACTCCTGGATACAGCTCACAGACACAAGAGTGCATGCAGACTCCATGAAGGAATCACAGTGAGACACTCAACCACAGAACCAAGCCCTTTGAGCTGGCACTGCTGCTCACTGCACCACTGTACTAATGATCAATTTCTTTCACACGCATCTTGCCCAGAACAGAATTAACACTCTACAATGTTAATGTCTGTTATAGAAAGTTTAAAAAATATATGGCCATCTTGTTACTTTTAGGATCGCTGAAATCCCCTCCTCCATAATTGTCATTTTCATTGCAAACAATTCCCAAACCCATGAACTAGAGAAATGTTATTCACAGTACACAACTTGGACTTTTGACTGTGTTAAAAAAAGATAGCAGTAAAGTATTTAGGTTCCTTCACGTAAATGCACACTAGTTCTGCAAAGCAAGAATAATGACTACTTAAACTGACCAAATGATAGAAGGATCAGTCATTGGCATTCACCAACAGCTCCTATATCCAGCAATTAAAGCAAAACATATTGCCTGTATCCATCTCAAATATGAAACTGTAATAAAATACAATAATTGGACACAATAATTTATTTTAACCCAACAGAATACACACACACACACACACACACACACACACACACACACACACACACACACACACACACACACACACACACACACACAAGCACACATGACCATCAGTTACAGCCATTTGTATAATTATGATTGTAAACTTAAGAAGCTTGTGATCAAATAAATGAATAATGCATAAAACAACATAGGAATATATCTTCTTGTCTCACCGCTGTCAGAATACATTGTTCTAGCCACTATAACTCCCCTCCTATATAGTCCACAATCATATAGCCGAAGGATCAAGGAGAAAGATATAAAATAATGGGGGACAAAAACCAAATTCAAGGATAGATTTACTATAATAGACTTAAAAAAAACTTGCTAGATTAATAGGATTTGCATTACTATACTTTTCTGAATGCTACTAAATCTGAAATGCAATTATCTACCATTACCTACTGCAATTATCATTGCTCTGCCAGAGAAACAATAAATTTTACAAGGAACGGTCTAATATATGTGGGGAAAACCAGAACCCCAGACAAATTCTGTGAAATCAAAGAATGCTGAGAGAATCTAACCCCTCATACATACATATACTAACCACACACACACACACACACACACACACACACACACACACACACACATATGGCTGTCATCAGTTACATCCACTTGTATACTGTAACTGTACACCCCAGAAGTTTGAAAGTGATCAAATGAATAAAATAATACATAAATGAACTGCCACACAGGAAGTGTCTTCTTAGCTTACTACTGTCAAAGTACAAAATGCAACCCACTAATTGTAACCCCTTCCTTTCCATTTATGCCACAACCTCTTAACTCAAGAATCAAGCAGAAGGCTAAAGACTAATGAGTGTCAAAAGACCACAAATCAAAGACATATATTACCCTTATAAACATAAATTAATGAGATTTTCATTAGTATGATTTTTATGTGTCTAAAACTCTCCCCAGGATTCACGAAGCTCCATGCAAGAATAAGACTATTCTTGCACGGAGTGGTTCATGTCCATTTAGAATAGCAGCGCATCTTGCATATGCATGAAGGTGCGCTGCTATTTCATCTAAACAGACATGAACCAGAAGTGAGCACAGGGGGCTTGTGTCAGCAGTGCCTGCACATGTAACACACCCCCTACCCATACGGCATTTTGTGACACAGATGAGTGTCAAGTTATATAATATTAGAGGCTAGCTCTATTATTATATAGTAAATGAGTGTCTGCAGACACTGAAATGTAAGTAGGTAACATAAAAAAAAAACACAAACACCTAGAAGGCAGCAGCCTTCAAGTGCACACCTCTAAATGCATGCACTCTTGCCCTACATGCCTGGAAGCAGTATTGCAAAAGGAAAGCAATAAAACTTTCAAAAAATATAAGTTATTTTTTTCATCAAATAGATTTGAAATCTAAATGGTGCACAGCTTGTTTGAGTGGCATGCCACTATGCTTAGCTTGGCTGAAATCCTGAAAATGATAGACAAGTGCTACTGTGATAGAAAATGTTATCAATCTGCTCTAGCATAGTGGTACTGCCATGGCATAGCATGAAGAACATGCTCAGTCCAAATCCCCCCTCTGCCAAATTATTTAATAAATGTTTAAGGAATTTGAATGATAGATGTCAATCATATGGCTCAGGTATAGCACAGTAGGGGTGGGAATATGTGAAATATAAATGTAAAAAAGTATTTATAAATTTAATGAAAAAAAAATAGATTTAAGCAATGCTTTGCTGGTGTAAGCATTGCTTACCAGGTTTCAGCTCTGTTTACCTGGTGTAAGCATTGCTATGCATATTTGCATGGAGATAAGCATAGCTCAGCATATTAAAACTGGCCAATGAAGAAAAAGTGTGGGAAAACTGCCCTATTTAAACAGCACAGTCGGGAAAGCAGCCATAACCATTTGGGATTGCTCACAGCAGGACCAAAATGTCTGGTGTCAGTGAAGGTGTTTGCTTCCGATTGCAATGTTGGAGCATCCAGGAATCCCATGTCATTGTTGGGCTCCTAGTAAAAAAACATGATGGCAGGCTGCTGCAGGACCAGTACCAGGGCTCGCAGTACAAAGCTGAGGCCTGGGACCAGCTTACATGTGATCTCACCAGTGCCACTGGCATATCCCAGACTGGTGAGCAGGTACGTCACCACAATAATGGCCTGAAGTGGAGGAGGGGTGCATTCTTGGACCAGTGGATCCAAGAAGCCTGAGTGCAGATGTACCACCTGTCTGTAAGTATGCAGTCTTATGTATCTCTAAGTAGGGAAAAAGTTCAACTTGTGACTGTGCAGGTGTGATTAATGTGTGGTGTCTCCCCATACAGCTGATGTGGAGAAGTACCATAATGTTGAGCTCATGCCCAGCGACTGGCCCAGCTGTGTCTGCATTATTGTGAGTACATAATACCCTCTACTATTATCAGTAAGAAAACAAAATTATGGTAATGGTAGTACCGCCTGTACATATAATTGTGCTGTAAAAGTCAGGAATAAATGCCTGTGTCAGGCTGCCAATGTTACAATGGAGTATTCCCAGCTGCTGTGTAATACAGATGCCAGTACCAAACAAGGTACAATATGCAGGACAGGAATATTAGAATATGTATGAGTGTATCTGAGTGAACCTGCCAAGAAAGTGCCATGTCAGGGTTACTGTAACAGTTAGAAATTAAATGCATTCCCCTGTGCAGATCATGCAGGAATAGTAATTGTGGATTTCTGAGTTGTACACAGATATGTATTTCAAAACTAATAAAGGTGATCCCAAACACTTTTTTGTGTCATCTCAATTGTACATGAAAAATGTCCTACAGAATGCATTAACTGAGGTGAACTGAGTTAGCACTGTTTGTCTGCATACTTTAGAATGGGCATGTCAAATAACTGAAAAGAAGCAACAGTACATATTACCATCAGAATGTGTTTTACTTGTTTGTCTGCCAGCAGTGTCTTATGTTAATCTTTCAATTTCAGCTGTATGTAGCTGTGAATGTACTGAAAAATGTATAAGGCTAACAGGTGCAGACTTAAAACCTACACTGTGTACTCAGGAATTTAAATTGTAGTATGTAGTTGTAAAACAGTCAAATGTGCAATTCAGCTAATGTGCACGTGTTTCACAAACAGTGAAACAATGTCTGTTGTGTAATCATAATTTGTACTGAAAATGGGAAACAAATAATGCAACATGTAATAATAAAAGTACTATGCATAAAAATATGTACTAGATAGAAATGTCACAAGCAACACACAGCACCTCCCCAGTAGCTCAGTCTGATAAGGACTAGGCCTGTAGTTCAGTTTTGCACACACACCACTGTTCAAATCCAGGGACTGCCACTAACATCTCAGTATGGTTCTACAGTTGTAAACTGCAATCTGAAAAGAAAAAAGTAATGCACTGCAGCACATAACATTTTCCATACAGGGCACACAGGTAAAGAAATCTGAATAGAAATACTAGTATAATGTGTATAACTATGAAAGGGGCATAACTACTGTGTTGATCAACCACAGTCCTACAAATAGATGCAAGCTAGACATCCACACTCTGCAGTCTGGCCCAGACAAACCCCTCAAGCGTCACGCTGCCACTGATAGTTTCGCTAGTCACCTTGAAACCTGCACACATAGAATGTCACAGTAGATGTATGTGAAAGGCACAACACACACTCCAGAGCCTGCAACTAATATGTGAATCTGAAATATATGTAGAAACAGCAATGCAATGTGCACACAGTTCATCTGCATAAGGCCCACAAGCAAAGAAATTAGTGTAGAAAGAGGTCTGATGTGTATAACTAAAATAATGGTACAATTGCTCTGTTGATATCTACAACTGTTGGTGTGCTGTAGCAGCTCCATGGCCCAGGTACAGTGTAAGTGTGGCCAGAATGTAGAGTAGTGAATAGTAGTGTACTGACAAATATACTTGATAGCAGTTGTCAATTGAATCTGTTCCCTTCCCCCACCACTCAACTGATCTAACCATCACACTGAAACCGACATGGGTATGTTCCTAAACCAACCTCTACTGTTGGGACTGTTGTTCCATTTGGTTTATCATTGTTTGAACTATGTGCATACTAATATTCCCTGTTGAATAATTATTTTATTGCCTGCCTGACATACCACTAACTGGCATGCTGTTGCAACCTCGAATGCCATTCCATATATGCATGGGTTCTGTTTGCTATGGCACTGTTATAATTGCACTGTGTTGGGTAAATGGGAATATCCATCCATCCATGCTATTTTGACTAATGTTGCAATGTGTTGTGCATGACTAACCAATATTTGTTGTTAATTTCCACACCATAGCACATATGGGAAGGCAGATCCCAGCGGATCCACCTCTCCTACCCTATCTGGCCAAGGCACCAGGTCTTAGCACATCTGATGGCCCTGCACCACCCTCTGGTGGATCTGCTGCAGGGGATGGGGCTTACCTCCCCTCTGCAAGTGGGCGCAGTGAGGATGTTGTCATCTGGGACGAGGTCTGTGGCATGATGCACAGTGTCCTCCAGATGGAGCTGGATGACCACCTGTGCCAGGTGGAAGGCAGGCTGGTGCAGCTAGAGGGGCAGGCAGCCCCTCCAGCCCAGCCCCCAGTACAACCTCCTTCGGGGCTGTGAAGGAGTAGTGGTGACTGCCATCGGGTGGGGACATCAGTGCTACTACTACCATCTGGGGGGGCTTATGAGCCTTGGATTCCCAACCACCCTCCTCGTCAAGGTGTCCCCCCACGTGTCATACACTGCCCCTGTCTGCTGTCGTCTGTCTGCAAATGCAGCCTCTCTTACCAAACCTCCCTCGCCACACTTACCTATAATCCTTCCTTAACATCTCAGTCTCACCATACAAAAAAAGGGCATCTGTCCCACAAAAAAATCACATCCCCATACATAGCTCTGCATTTCGCCCAGAGACATGTACCCATGACACAATTTAACCCTACCAATCATCTATATTGTATGATGCCCACACACCTCCCAGTAGGGTGTGAGGCTCCAAATTCTAAATTGCCCACATTGAAAGCAGCTGTTGCTGCCAAAGAAATGCAGAGCTATGGTCCTTTCCTACACCCATCCTGCACATCCCTACCTGATTTACCTCTTGTTTGTCCCCCTGCCTGCCCCATTTTCACCACTTTCATATCTTCCTTTTTTTCTTTATTTTAAATAAGTGCAGGTTTAAGCGACCATAAGCTAAGCTAAGCTCACGTAAGTATTGCTTAGCTCCACGCAAACCCACGCAAACCAGCTTACAACTGCTTCAATGTGCCTTAATCACTCTGTCTCCAACAGACCCTGTTCTGCCCAGCAAAAAAATAATCAGCCCTTGCAAGTCTCAAACCCAGGATCCTGTGCAGTATAGCTAAAGTGATTTACCACTAAACCATTTCAAATGTAAACAAATATGATGTTTTCTCAAACATATCATCCAGCACAGTCATTCAACAGTAGTGGAAATATATTTATATATGTAGATGTATGTATGTATGTATGTGTGTGTGTGTGTCTACATATATATATATATATATATATATATATATATATATATATATATATATATATATACATTTTATTTTAATTATTTTATTTTACATTTGTTGACCGGGATAGTCTGACTGGATACATGTCCATTTTCAGCAGAGGCCCAGGGAGAAAAGCTCCAAATAAAGCAATCCAAGACAATACAAAACTAATGGCATAGAACATGTTACAACATCAGATGCATAGGCCATATTATTCCATAAGATACACACTTTTTCAGAGTTATCAATACATAGCTGTTAAAATAAAATACATCATACTTGGATAGGTAGGTTTTAATAGTTACAAGTTGTCTTTAGACCAGGGTAGAGCAGGGACAAATCCAATGTGATTTCAGATGTTTTTGAGGTTATTTTTGAAAAGGGGAAGTGAGATTTCTTAGGTGATGTATAGTGGAAGGTGGTTCCATATTTTGCTGACAGAGTATGCAAACAGGGCATCACCTGCAGAGTTGTTGGGTTTGAAGGTCAGTACCAGTAGTTGCTTAGATGAGCATAATTGCCTATGGGAAGTATGAGGGCAGATAATATTTTTGAGTGCAGGCATGTGGTCCATTTGGTATAGAATTTTATGAGCTACTATGAGATGGTTGAGCTGCAGTAGAGAAGGCAGCTCGAGCCAGCCAATATTCTTCATTTTATGACAATGATTTGTCTGAATGCTGTGCCAGTAGCAAACCTGGCAATGTGATTGTAGCAGGAGGATAGTTTGTTGAGGTCAGATTTGTTTAGATTGGTTAAGAGAGGAGATGCATAGAAAAGGGTAGAGTGTAAATGGGAATGGATAATGGCAGTTTGAGTGTGTGGTGTAAGGAACGTTTTGATTTTGTAAAAGGATCCATTTTTTTGTTAATAGTCTTAATTGTGTGATTTATATGAATGTCAGATTTGAGGCTATTATCTATTATGACCCCTTGGAGCTTGGTTTGGTCATCAGGAGAGATGATGCTGCCATTTTTGGAGTTTATGGTGAAGAAATAGGAAGAAGACCTATAGGTTGGGGAGAAAAGAAGTAGTTTAGTTTTATTGGGATTAAGGATCAATAGGCAATTAGCTAAACAGTTCTCAACTGTGTTAAAAGTGTACTGGGTCAGTGACAGTAAGTCGAATGGAGAGTTGGCTGAGCAGATGAAAGTTGAATCATCTGCATATTGAATGCAGGTGGCATTTGTAATGGCAGAGTGAAGATCATTTATAAAGATGGAGAAAAGCAGGTGGCCTTGTATAGAGCCCAGAGGAACTCCTACAGTGATAGGGAAGGTGGCTGGATAGTTTATCCTGCTAGGGGACTGCTTGTTGTCTTCCAGAGAGGTAGGATTGGAACCATAGTAGAGAGTGGTTAATATATATATATATGTAAAATAAATATATATATATATATATATATATATATATATATATTTTTTTTTTTTTATTTTATTTATATTTATTTTACATTTGATTACTGGGAAAGTCTGACTGGACACAGGTCCATTTTCAGCGGAGTCCCGGTGAGAAAAGCTCCATTTAACAGTACAGTAAACATACAATACATAATAGATACATTTGATAAATACATTTATGAGTACATATTAGCATTCAGCAGATATTAACAGTGTCATGTTATAAGGAATATATACAGTCCATAAACTTTGAAAAATAGCAGCATTTTCTTTTTTAACTAAGATAGGCTTTAGTTCAGAAAGGTAAATGTAAAAGTATTCCAGGAGGAAGGAGAAGCAAACAGGTGGTCCTTGGCAGAATCCTTGCAATGGTGCAGTGATAAAGATTAACTAGCTAACTAAAAACAAGAAAGAACATTACTTAAAGCTACAAAATAACCACAGGCAAAACCCTAAACAATTTTGGTGCCTCTATTGGTACTGTCCTAAACCCTGGTACAAAAAGTAACCCCTGCCCCCACCCTGACAAAACTCCATTTCAAATAGCAAGTCTCTTCAGCTTTTACTTCATGGACACCGTATCTAATATTACTGACACTTTCTCAAAACCACTCCCCATATCAAACACCTCTGGCCAGTCTACTCTCTCAGAGCATACTCATCCACAATCACCACTCCCCACTGCTAACACACCAGGGCAAACCAATCTCTCAAAAACCAAACAGTATCAGCCCCCCCCCCAAAAAAAAACACACACACAAAAATTTGCCTACTACCTATTCCTTCCCTGAATTCATACTCAAGACTGTCCCTACAACAACCATAAAAAACTACTCCTAAAGCTAAAAGCTAGCTGCAGTGCAGCAGATGGTTTGTCACCGAGTATCGAAACATTGCTGCTGAAAGTATTGCTTACCCCCCATTAGCATAATAATTAATAGAGCCATCCAAGAATCCTATGTTCTCAATCTCTGGAAAAAGCTTACATACTTCCCCTACACAAAAGGGGTACCTCAACCAATATTTCCAGCTTCTGCCCCCCATCTCAAAACTCCTTGAAAAATGTGTACACATCCAACTACTACACTTCCTTGGAAGCAATCAAATCCTTTCTCAAACCCAACATGGTTTCAAACCAGGCCACAGTACCTCTACTGCCCTAATATCATTTATGGACATACTCCATAAAACCTGTGACTCCAGGAAAATTGTCTCCACTCTATTTTTAGACTTATCCAAGGCGTTTGATACCATATCTCACCCACTCCTTCTTGCCTAACTATCCAACATCGGGCTAGCTATCCCACCCATCAACTGATTCAAAAACTACCTAGCCAACAAACAACATGCCGTAAAATGGAAACACTCCACTTCCCCATAAATACACAACCCCACTGGTGTCGAACAAGGCTCTGTACTAGGACCTCCACTGTTTAACATTTTTATCAACAATCTCCGCTCCTCATTTCGCAAAGGGTCTGTTGTTCAGTTCGCAGATGAATCCACTATTATCTGCTCTGCTAAAAATTCTATACAGCTTCAACTCACCGCCCAAGCAGCATTTACTGCCATAGAGACATGACTTCAAATAGCCACTTGTCACTAAGCCCCAATAAAACCAAGCTCATAATATTCACGCCAAAGAAAAATAGTTCCATCAACAAACCTCAGTTTAATATACTCTCCTTGAACCAAACAAAATTTGAAATAGTCTCTCAAACAAAGCTGCTGGGAGTCGTAATTGATGAAACCTTTAAAATTTTACTTACACATTCAAAACAACAGCAGTAAAATACATAAAACTACGCCTTCTTTTCTGACAATCTATTTCTTTCTCCCTACTAAACAAGTACTTGCCTTCACTTTCCTATTACATTCTCTTCTCTATGGTGCCCTATTGCTAAACAGCCTCTAATGCTCACTGAAAAAAAAATAGAAATATGCTATAACAAAATAGCCAAATTTGCAACAATCACTTGTCCTTCCACACACCACTGTACACCCCTAAAAACTTTAAACTGGCTTGAACTCTCCCACTATCTCATCTTTCTCCAACTATCACACACAAAATGCTGACTAAACCTAAGGATTGCCCTGCCCTAAATTCCATATTTTCCCAAAACAATCCCAAAATGTCCCTGAGATCAGAAAACCAACACCTACTGCAAGTTCACAAACCCAGGCTACCTGCTGGCCAACTCCTATATTCCTGGATTATAGCTAAAACTTGGAGCAATATTCACCTTGATATTAGCTTGCCTCAAAATAGTGTTTCCTTCAAAACAGCTCTTGTAATTACCTCCACTCCACCTGGACTTGTAATTGTACACAGCTTCCTCTTCCTATAATATAGTATCTGATGTTCACAAACTAAGCAAAAGACACCAAACAAACTTCGTAAAAAACAAAAAACAAAAAATTAGCTTGAGAACACAATCCCAATAAAGAACACTGGTTTATTATATATGTTAGCAAAAAACGCTTTCCAAGAGCTCAGTGTCCCTCCTTCATCAGACAAAAAGCACTAACAACTTCCCAGTACATTTATATAATATTGTTAATTGTGCAATCAACTTTAATTAGATTAAAACAACAGTTGTTATAATTAACAATTAATATTAAAACTGAGACACTAGTGAATAAGAATTCTAAAAAATCTTTGCTCCAAAACAAGCCATTCCATATTACCTTAGTTTAAACATGTTGTTAAAAAATACAAACAACATAAACCAAGTTTTAACAAACTTACATACTAAAAATTTAAAAATTTAAAACAATGCATTGAACATGCTACCTTTACATAAAACCAATATGTTTAAAAACCTCAAACCTTTCAACTAGAAAACATGTATTGGTTTACAATTCATATTATAAATAACTTATTGTACTATACAAATAAATAAACCAGAATGCTATTTCATTAAACAATCATTCTACCTTTTCATAGATAGGTGTTTTAGAATACAACTAATAGAAACATGGTCGTTCAGACCAGGGTACATGTAGGCACCAGTACAAATTTGCCAAGCCAGTTCATTCATTTCTAACTGGATCTGCCATGGACCACCCCTAATATCCACGGTTATTTTCCTAAGGATAGTGAATTTAAAAAAATGGTCAGGAAATTCTCTCACGTGCCTTGCAAGAGCGTTATTTAAATCTTGTCTATTTATAGCATATGTGTGTTCATATATGCGCTGCTTTAACTTCCTTTCAGTTTTACCTATGTAAAAAGCAGTGCATTTCTGACACAAAGCTAAATAAACCACGCTGTTGGACTCGCAGTTAAATTTCCCCACTATGTTAAACAATTCATTCCTAATTTTAAGCTTTGGGTCAGAACATACATGCTTACATTGCTTGCATGCCCCACATTTAGTCATACCAAAAACATAACGGTTAGAGGAGTTATGTTTAGCCTCAAGCATGGTTTTTAAGCTACACCCTCTTCTAAATGTAATTTTTGGGGCATCACCCAATTTATTACATAAATGGTTGTCATCGGTTATCAAAGCCCAGTTCTTGTTGAGCAACATCCTAATCTCGTGGTGATCCACAGTAAATGTACAAAGAAATCTGGTTCCAAACGAACCCATATGATTACTGTTGTCATAGGAACAGGAATCTCTAACAGGGTCGGTCTCAGGAATAATGTTAACATTCAACAAAATTGGTCTATAAAAACCAGAATTTCTTTTAGATGTTATTTCTGTTCTAATGTCTAAAACTAAAGATGGAGGGTACCCTCTATTTACAAACATTTGAGATAAATGTTCACATTCAAACAGAAAGTCATCAAAATCCAACATCATCCTAGCCGCCCTCACCATCTGCCCCTTCACCACTGCTTTCTTCTGGTGAAGGGGGTGACAGCTAGTGAAGTGAAGGAAGGCATTGGAGTATGTGAGCTTTCTGTAAATGACACTCTTATATCTCATATTCATCTTATCTTTAATAACAAGGATGTCCAAGTAGCTGATACTAGTTTCCTGCAAGTTGTGTGTAAATTCCAAAAAAGTAGTCATACTAGAGATATTTCTTAGAAAAGCAGGGACTTCAGCAGGTGGTGCTTTCCAAATAAGAAACATGTCGTCCTGGTATCTAGTGTACCAGGCAACACTTTCAATAAAACAAGTATTAGGGAACAAGAATGTCTTTTCCCAATATGCCAAAACACAGTTGGCAAAACTGCCACCACAGGGCGATCCCATTGCCACCCCAGATTTTTTTAAGAAAATTTTTTCATCAAACCACATGAAGTTGTTGTTTAAGACAATTTCTAATAGAATCTCAACCAAGTAAACAATATTGTCTTCGATCTTTTTGTCAAGCATGAATTCACGAACCCATTGAATACCCTGATCCTGTGGTATGACTGTATACAGATCCTTGATATCAATGGTTAAAAAACAAAAACCTTCATTGAAAGGAATTTTACTTATGTCATGGAGAAAACTCCGAGAATTTTTACAGATCTGGGGTTCTTAGCGTTTTAAGGCCCTTAATTAACCGTCAATAAATTTAGCGCATGCATAAGTAATAGAGCCACGACCGTCCACAATCGGACGGAAGGGAGGGTTGGATAAACATTTATGAGTTTTAGGAATCCCGAACAACGCCGGTAACTTGGGAGCTAAAACATTCAGATAATGGTACAAATCAAGGTCAATCACTAAGAAATAAGTCTTCAATGATACCCTTAATCTTGACATAAGCGGTGTTAACTTCATTAATACTCACAACATGATAAAAATCAGTGTTTAAGAGAGTCAACATTTTCTGAACATATAAAAAATGGTCCATAAACACAAGACCACCCCCCTTGTCCCACTTCATAACTCTAATGTTACAATTTTTCAGCGTAACTAGAAATTCACACTGATGTTTAGTAATATTGACAGCTTGTTTATGAAAAAAAGGCTTATTAGCTTTAAGAGCCCTTAAGTCATACTCACACATTTTCTCAAAAAGACGTAAAGTTTCATGCAGGGGAGGGTTGTAAACGCTGGATACTCTAAGGGAACCAGCTGTAACACATCCATCACCCATTAACATTTTTAAGTTCAACGTTCTTACAAATAACTTAAGATCAATAATTGTTCAAACTAAATTAAAATGTGAATCAGGCACAAAAGACAAGCCCCTGGAAAAGAACTCAATCAGGTTAGAATCAATGTTAAAGGATGTGTAATTATATATTTTAAAATCACCCTTAGAATCTACTAGTATCAGTGGATCAGTAAAATGACTTGTCATCTCCTGCGTTGTGATCTCCGATTCCTGTAGTTGCTCTGATTGTTCTTCGCCTGTCCATTGGTTTGTCTGGCTTTCTTGTTCTTGGGAAAACCCTGCTGGCATTATGATTTGGACTATCAAGTTCCCTAGACCCTTGAGGGGGCAAATTATTGTTGTTAGCAATGCTATTACCATTTCTGTTCACATTTTTATTGGTGTTGCTCAATAACCTTTCACTGCGACGGAGAGGCATAGCCTCTTCGTCCTGGTTATCCAGCACCACGTTGTACTGGTCATGCGCCACATCCGATGATTCAGCATTAGTGTTCCCAATAAGACCAGAACCTTGTGATCTATTAAAAATTAGTGCGAGGTGAGGGTAAGCTTTATTAGCCCCATATTCGTGAATGTCCCTGTTAATCTTTTTCTTCTTGCTATTGGTTAACTTAACCATAGTAGCTTCTATACTGGAAAAAATACGAGAATAGTCGTATTTGTACCTTAAAAAATCCCCATCGTCTTTTATGTTATTTTCAAGCACTTCAAGTTCAATTTCAAGGCAGTCAATTTCTTTTTGGTACTGAAGGATCAACATATTCATAAACTCAAAACCCTGCTTATCAAACAGGGCTAAAAGGTCTTTGTGGAATTGAGAACCTTCTACCAACCCGACCGGGAAGCGCCATTGCCGCAAACCCTTCGGGACAAGCTTTTTAACCACACATTCCTTTAAATATAAGGTTTCAAGTTGCAGTTTCCTGCACTTGAAGAGTTTTTGGTCGAAGGACCCAATAAGATTAGCTATGTTACTTACATTGTCTTGGGTTCCTTCAGGTACACCGTTCTCAGTTTCATTGTGAAAAAAATTAGTGTGGCTTAAAAAAACACCGATAGTAGGAAACACAGCTATGTTAGAATTAGATGCCAAACTCCTTTGCGTGTTGCTGCTCGCACAATCAGTTCTAGGAGCTTGCCCTGGTTGAATGTCCAACGCTGTTGGATAGTGCGCCAGAACCATGTGACCAGCTTGGGTGGAACTCAAGGAGGTTGCCTGTATCTGGTTCGATACGTCAGGTTGAATAGGTGTAGATGAAACCGAAGAATGGCTTCTTAAAGGAGCACACGCACTAGTAACTTGCAGAGAGTCAATGCGATGGGTTAAATTATCCAAACGACCCATAACTATCCTCAATATTGTAGTTAAATTGCCTTCAGCATTCGCCTCATCAGCAATGGTTCTGTCAGTCGGTAAGTTGTCGTCACTGCCATCCTTTTGGGAAAACAGAGAACTTTGAGGTGATGTTCCCAAAATGCTCATTGTCAAATTGAAACCTTCACAAACTAAGAAAAAGACACCGAACAAACTTCGTAAAAAACAAAAAACAAAAAATTAGCTTGAGAACATGATCCCAATAAAGAACACTGGTTTATTATATATGTTAGCAAAAAATGCTTTCGGAGAGCTCAGTGTCCCTCCTTCATCAGACAAAAAGCACTAACAGCTTCCCAGTACATTTATATAATATTGTTAATTATGCAATCAACTTTAATTAGATTAAAACAACAATTGTTATAATTAAGAATTAATATTAAAACTGAGACCCTAGTGAATAAGAATTCTAAAAAATCTTTGCTCCAAAACAAGCCATTCCATATTACCTTAGTTTAAACATGTTGTTAATAAATACAAACAACATAAACCAAGTTTTAGCAAACTTACATACTAAAAATTTAAAAATTTAAAACTATGCATTGAACATGCTACCTTTACATAAAACCAATATGTTTAAAAACCTCAAACCTTTCAACTACAAAACATGTATTGGTTTACAATTCATATTATAAATAACTTATTGTACTATACAAATAAATAAACCAGAATGCTATTTCATTAAACAATCATTCTACCTTTTCATAGATAGGTGTTTTAGAATACAACTTATAGAATCATGGTCGTTCAGACCAGGGTACATGTAGGCACCAGTACGAATTTGCCAAGCCAGTTCATTCATTTCTAACTGGACCTGCCATAGACCACCCCTAATATCCACTGTTATTTTCCTAAGAATAGTGAATTTAAAAAAATGGTCAGGAAATTCTCTCACGTGCCTTGCAAGAGTGTTATTTAAATCTTGTCTATTTATAGCATATGCGTGTTCATATATGCGCTGCTTTAACTTCCTTTCAGTTTTACCTATGTAAAAAGCAGCGCATTTCTGACACAAAGCTAAATAAACCACGCTGTTGGACTCGCAGTTAAATTTCCCCACTATGTTAAACACTTCATTCCTAATTTTAACCTTTGGGTCAGTACATACATGCTTACATTGCTTGCATGCCCCACATTTAGTCATACGAAAAATATAACGGTTAGAGGAGTTATGTTTAGCCTCAAGCATGGTTTTTAAGCTACATCCTCTTCTAAATGTAATTTTTGGAGCATCATCCAATTTATTACATAAATGGTTGTCATCGGTTATCAAAGCCCAGTTCTTGTTGAGAAACATTAGTATCTGATGTTGTTAATCTTCACCTAATCCTTGATAGTGGGTTCGATTCCATACTCTCGGAACTGACTCGACCGTTATTTTTTCAGCTTGCACTCTCCAAACTCTTGAGTCTGGCTCTATCCATAATGCTCCTCACAGAGATTACATCAGATCTCATTTGTTGCATCGCACACCAGAAGTGCCTTCATTAGCTCTCGAGCCTTGGTGATTTTGTGAGTTATAAAACTATTTTACTAGTTAACTTTAAAACCTTTTACTAGTTAACATTATTTACTTCTTTAAGCTATCTGCTACTCTTACTGTGTTTCTCCACTGTTGTTGTTTCTTCTTTTAACACTTTGGGTATCCCAAGTTTACCATTGTTGGTATTTTCTCCATAAAAAAAAATATTCTCTCTTTCCTTGAATATGTCTGATAAGAGACTATCCCCCTTGAAACCTAAGAGCTCTTTAGGTTTCAAAAGATGTAACAAATGTGAAGGAAAAATGCCCAATTCAGATGGGCATACCTTGTGTGTATATTGCTTAGGTGTAATTCATTTACAAGAGAATTGCGTTATCTGTCATGGTTTTTCCTATCATACCTTAATGGAAAAAAGATAAGCTATTTTTAAAAGGCTTATTAAAATCTCCTTTTGACGGGCCGTTTCTGGATTAAAAGAGAAAACTACGGAAGTGGAAACTTCTTCTCACAGTTCAAAAAAGAGACCTTATTCAGTTCTGAGCTCCTTGGAAACGATGAGAAAAATTTCTAAATCTTTCTCGGATTTGAAAACATCTTCAGTACCAGGAGAATTGTCTGTGCCTAGCAAAAATCTTTTCCTACACTCTGATGCCTCAGCCTTGGCTCCATCTGAGCCATTGGTTCCTAGGACTTCAGAATTACCTGCTGCACAAAGGACAGTGTATTCTCCTCCTATAGACCCTTTTAAGGACACCCCATTCATGGAAGTCAGACGCTCCTGATCTCCTTCCACTGTTTCAGTGAGGTCTACTAAAAGTTTATCGGAACAGGAAATTATGAGGTTAGTGGACCAGCTCCTAGTGGCTAGAGGACTAACCTTGGTTCTGAGACAACCTGGCATCAAAACGGCTCATTCTAAAACTCCTACTTATACTCCTCCTCCATCTCTACCTGAGCCCTTGAGTCCTTGGTTAGGGTTAGGGGTTAGGGTCAGGGTTACAGTTAGGGTTAGGGTCAGAGTTATGGTCATGGTCAGAGTTACGGTCAGTGTCAGAGTTAGGGGTAGGGGTAGGGTCAGGCTCATGGTTAGGGTTAGGGTCAGGGCTAGGGTTACAGTTAGAGTTAGGTTAGGGTTAGAGGGTCAGGGTTAGGGTATAGGGATTAAGGTTAGGGATAGGGTTAGGGTATTAAGGGTAGGGTTATGGGTTAGAGTTATGGGAATAGTGTCCATTCAGGAGGGCCTGGTTAAGTACCGAGACCCTCCTCAACACTTGCACCCCTTCAATGTGAGAAACATATGATCAGCTGTGCTCTTAACTAGAGTTGGTTTGCAAATGGCAGGGTCAACCATGCGCTAATGGTTTTCCTTGATGTTTCCCTATTTTCATGTGAGAAGGAGAATCAACCATCTTTATTAGAGACATACACAGTACAAATAAAATACAACTCAAAATAGACTATATACAGTCAAGAAATAGAAATCATACAAGGAAATGATGTGATGAATATCTCACAATATCCTTTGTTATCCAACCACCATTTCAACTTTGTAATCAAAATAAAAACAGGCGTACACCGATTGGGTATGCAATTCTTCACATCTAGCCATCTATAAAACATGCAGATCAGACACTAAAGCAAAATCAGTTCTGTGAATTGCAGGTGTCCAAAAACAAGCTTAATTGCCATACAGGTGCTTTTCCAATGTTAGGGGAAACAAATAAGGAACAAAAATAGCAGCTCGAAAAGCTGCCCAAAAGCCCGCTATCTGGGCGCAGGTAAAAAAGACATGGCCTGCCCAAAAGCCCGATATCTGGGCACAGGTAAAAAAGACACAGCCTGCTGATTTAACTTCATTACAGTCATGAAAACACTTCCGAAGAACCTCCGGATGACCCCTGTAATGCGCCAACACTGGCAATTTGTTCAGTGAACACCAGAAAAAGTCATGCCAGTGAGGCCCTTGAACAAGAAACAAATGACTCTGTCGAATACCATGAAGCCAGAAATCAGAGTACTGATCATAACCATCAATAGCAAAGTATTGCTGCAAAAGGGAACAATACCACTGCTTACGAGAGGAAGCAACATCTAAAGAAAATAATCTATACCAAAAAACAATCAATTTAACATCCTGGAATTCAGGAGACAATACTCTAATAATCCTCTTACCATTCAAGCAAGACCCCCAAAAGGCAGCATCCTGTGCATTAAGTAAAACAGACACCAAAGAAGGAACTCATGCCTTAAGCCAAACAAAAACATTATCAAGAAAAAGCAAATGCAAAAAAAGAACAGGATACTCCAGGGAGCATCCCCCACAATGTGGAGGAGAATACAAAACACCTCTATGAACAGGAGTAACATACGTCCCCCAGACAAAATGAAAATATGGACCCAACAACTCCTTGGTCCACTGTACTGGGAAAAGGTACACTGACAAAACATAAATTAATCTTGCCAGAAAAAAGCTAGTCAACATGTACACTTTTTTGTGAAAGGACAGATGAAATGTAGACCAAAAAGACAAACAAGCAGTAGCCTTACACAATACAGCACAACAAGCATCCAAAACATAAGGCAACGTTCCATAAGGCATACCTAAAATGCAAACACCCTCTATAGTAGAAGGTATCCCCACAGTATCTTCCAAAGACAATGCTACAGTTGAAAAAACAACAGACTTAGTGTAATTCAATTTCCAGCCCACTGTCTGAAACAGAGGAACTAAAACCCCATGGAAGTACTGCTGAAAAACAGATACATTCTCCGCAAAATAAGAGACATCATCAGCATAGGCCAGAAGATGGGACACTAACATTCCTGAACAAGAAAAAGAGTTGGATGGCATACCAGTAAGGGACTGAAAATGATAAAACACTGCACCAACTATTAATGCTAATAAGTAACTGCTCAAGGGGCAACCTTGGCGTATGCCATTCCTCATAGCAACAGATTCCCCCACCAACCATTAACTACTGGAATGAGAACCGTACCCTCTTGAATAGATTGAAGGCATTTCCTGAAGACAGAACCAAACCCATAAGCAGCCAAGATATCATTCAACATAGAATGCAAAATCATGTCAAAAGCCTTAGTAATGTCACATGACTTCAAGATTGCCCCCTTAGTAGTAAGACGTTCTTGAGCAACACATTTAAAAAGCATCAAGTCCCAAACTGGCTTGTCCACAATGCCATAACTCCCAGCAGGCAAAATATGCTGCATGTGATGTGAGACTTCAACCGTAACTGAAGCACTTTCATGAAAAGTTTATAGTCACAGTTACACAGTGCTATCGGTCTCCAGTTTGTCAGATCCAAGCAATCTCCTTTCTACTTTCTTCCATAGAAAATGGAGAGCAACCTGTAGAAAGTGTGAATCCTGAAAACCAGAGTGTAACCATTCATTAAACAATAGAACCATAAACTATAACTGAGAATCAGAAAATGCAACATAAAAGTAGTAAGGCACCCCGTCAATCCCTGGCACTGAATTTGACTGAGCTAACAACAGTAAAGCATCACAAACCACTTCCAATGTAATGTCAGCATCTAGGGAAGATACTAAATCAGGGAACAAAGTAGGAAGCTGCCCCTCCTTAACACAGCCAGGGATACCACCATTCCACTGTTGTAAACAAGCATGAACAACTGCCAATATACCCTCTTTAGCATTATCCAAGGAACCGGTGTCATCCCGTAAGCACCGGACATATGAATCCTTGTGAACCAACTTCTTACCAAGATAAGGCAAGAATTCCTCTCCCCTACCCTTGAGAGTGTGTGCCAAATTATACAATTTGGTAGGTACCCATTTGTGATGCAATGCCATCAAAAGCTACAACTGCTGCAAAGCAGCCTGAACATCCGTATCAACAAGCAGTCTATTAAGACTGGTAGGCCGAAACAGTAGCCTCCTTAATCTCAGCATGATATGCTTTCGAAAATCTACAATACGAGGCAAGCACCTTGGACTTATAATCCCCCCACCATTCAGAGATGGTGGGATAAAGGGTAAAAAGGGTTGGGTGAGCATTCCACAAATTCCTTGCAAGTAGTACTCAACCCTCCTCAGTGAAATGTAAACTAAGCATCCAAGGAAAACCTCTTCCCCATATTGCACACAAATCAACCCCAAAAACGGGTTCCTAGTAGAAGACCGAAGATGCATTCTTCTGAATTTATCTTTGTCAAACTGAAACGGCAAAATATTGAAGCGGCGTGTAAGCAAATTCTTTCCCTGGGAAATAATTTGCTTGGCCGCTTCGGTAGTTTGCAGTTTTCGGCAGTCTCGGAGTTGGTATATTTAAGCAGGGGAGGTGTCGGTGGGGGGGGGGGGTGTGAAGCCCCTCACTTAATGTCATATTTTAAAGAGTTTTCTTTTTTTTTTTTTTTTTTTTTTTTTGTTGTTGGAACAGCGACTTTTTTTCTCTTGGAAAAAAATCTATGTTCTCACAATTCGGTCTTGTAAGCTTCCGCTTACATAGGGTCGATTAATCACCGTTCGCTTTTCTAAGCATTCAGTGATCTAATATAGGCCTCCCAAAAACATAGGACAATTGGAGGTGATCAGTGAAATCCACCAAATATAAATCAGAAAAGGCACAATGCAATAAAGAGGAGTGCCAACAATAATCAATGACGGTGGCACGATTGCCACTGTGAAAAGTAAAAGAAGGAGTAGGACCCAAAAACATCATAGTATTTCTCAAAATCCTATGACAATGTCTGACATCCACATGAAGACTAGAAAGGCCTTCCAGAAGATGCAAATTGAAATCCCCACACAGAATTAAGGGATAATCAACCAACAAAAAAGGTGCCAACATATTAAAAAGAATATTCCTGTCTGACTGTACAGTGAATGCATAAATAAAAACAGCCCTAAAGGAAATGTTTGAAAATGCAAAATCACTCACTAATACTCTGCCCGGAATGACACGCACCACATCCCAGACAGTAAAAACAGAAGAATTATACATAACTACTAAATCAGAGTGACGGTCCTGGCCCAAACACCAGAGGACAGAACCGCCCCACAATTCAGTCCATTGAGTTTGAGCATTGGCAGATAGCCCAATGTCCAGAAGACAAATCAGGTCATACTTCAACAATTTCACCCATTCAAAATTATGAAGTCTGTGGTGAGCAGTCACCAAGGAGTTAACGTTACAAAACATCACTGAAAAAGAGGCTATCCCGGTCAAATCCTGGACTGTCTCTTAACTGTAGTCTCCTCTATATCTTCCTTGGGAACAGAAGTGGGCACAGGCACAGGCAGATGCTTGGATGCTTCTTGCCCACCATGATCCATATCCTCAACATTGGAAAAAGAAGGATCAACAAGGGGCACGACATGATGACCATCATCAACATCCGACATCTCAAGGTCATAAGAAATAGGCTGCAGTAGTGAATGTTCCAGAGGCAACTCATCAAGGAATCCTTCAGCTTCAGCTGTGGAAGAACCAGCAGGTGCAGCAGGAGGAGGTGGCAATCCTGGCACAGAAGGCAAGGGCGTAGGAACAGTGGACACCAAGGCAGAAACAAGAGACTCAGAAGGAAGAGCAGCATCAGACGCAGAAGGACCAGAAACTGCAGACAAACCACTCTGCATGGCCACCATGACTTTAGCCCCCATAACTGACGATACAACAGAATCAGCTGCTGGAAAGGCCACAAGTGCAGAGGAAACAGGAGCAGCAAAAACAGGAGCAGTCGCAGGAAATACTTGGGGGCAATCATTCCGATGATGTGGCCTGTCACTCTGGGAACAATGAAAAAGGCAGGTTCTGGTGAAATGAGAGGATGATCTGCAACGGGAGCACTTTTTCAAAGGGCAGACTGTAACCATATGCGAGAAATACCCGCAATAAAAACAAATCGAGGCTGCCCCACATAGCAGACTATGCCCCTCTTGCCAGGCACAAAACAAACACCTGGTATGTGCTGAATCCCCTCTAAAGTTGCCGTCATAGTCACCCAGGCCTCCCATCCTCTGTCCCATACACCTGGCAGAACCTTTGACGTTGTCTTGGCCATGGAATTTACTGCCATACAATACTTCAGCAAATACGCTCTAACATTATCCTCCGAAACATATATGGTCCTAAAATTCAACTGGACCCTCCTTTTTAATTGGACATCCAAGTCTGAGATATAATAAGAGCTCCACAGAGCCCTGTCTTTATTAGCCAAGAAAGCAGAGGAAAACTCAAGCGCTGCATTAGGAGTATCAAAGTAGAAATCAGTTTGTGATTCATTTCCCCAATGTATTTTAGCATTCAAATCCCTCAACACCACTCCAGCAGTGGCTAAAACCATGTCCCATAGGCGTTGTAAATCAATCAGCACAACATTGACAGTTTTGATATGAACAAATGGCCTCTGTTGAAAGTGAGGAGACTGACCCACAGCTGCAGCAAAAGACCTCTTAGTATAAATCATAGCATCATTCACAGCAGTGGCTACCACCCCCAAAGAAGCAGTAGAGGTAGAAGTGAGGTCAGCAGGCCGAGAAACATGAGACCGGAACTCCCGTGCAGATAACAAATCAAGGGGCATGTCAGTAGCAGATGCTGAGCTCACAGAAGCTGCTAAAGAGGCAGATTTAAACTTTTTAGTGCTGGGAACATAAGTGTCACCAGAAAGTGCAGTACCTTGTAAAATGGCAGCCCCAGCAACAGGAGTAGTATCAAAGCCAGTCTTAAGGACACTAGCTGCCAAAGAAGCCTCAGGTGGTGGAATATCAGCGTTGTTTTCACTCCAATTAAGAGCGGCAGTAACCTGTGTATCCTGCAGTATTTGCAAATCCGATATGACATTAGTTTCAAGTTGCACACAATAAGTGCATCCTCAGGCACCGATGTACAAAGTTACGAAGTTTTGGAATCAATAGGAGTAGAAATGTTAGCTGGCAAAGCAGCAGAACTCCCCAAAGTGTCAGCTATCTTGAAAAGGCCTGGTCATGTGAGAAGGAGAGAGATTCAAGTCTGACACTGCCAGATTGAGCTGTTTTCAAGGCTGTGAGAACCAGCCAAGTCAGATCATGCAGAATATTCTTAGGTTCAGGAAAAAGATCTGTGGGAGTATAGTTAATTGAGCAGACCTTGCTCAACCCCTCCAAGACTTCGATTGGCATTGTTGGGCAGGACGGCTGTGCTTATCTCTCGAGCATGTGGGTTTTATGGTGTCCACCGTATGGACTGGTGAAATTACTGATTTACTTACTTTATTTCAAAGAGCAGGTGACAGTGGTCAGCAGGACTTGCCTCAACCCCTCCAGACATTAGATCCCTAAGTACCAGCTTGACAGATGCACTTAACTTGGAGCTGTCTTCAAATGGCTGCGTCCAACGTTCATCAGTTTTACAGATATGCTGTTTATAGGGAGATAGGAGTGAGATGATGTTCCGGAACCCCCCTCAGAACTTCCACCCTATCAGTAGAAGTAACATATGTGAGTGGGTGTGCCTAACTCCCTTCTGTCTTCGAGCAGAAACGTGTGACTCTATATTTTGATTATGGGAATAATGTTCATTCAGGAGGGTCTGGTTATGCACCAAGACCCTTCTCAACATTTGCGCCCCTTCAATGTGAGAAACATACAATCAGCTGCATGCTTAACTAGCATCGGTTTGCAAATGCAGGGTCAACCGTGCGCAAATGGGTTTCCTTGATTTTTCTCTATTTTCATGTGAGAAGGAGAGAGCTTCAAGTCTGAAACTGCCAGATTGGGCTGTTTTCAAGGCTGTGGGAACCAGCCAAGTCAGATCATGCAGAATCAGTGCTGTTTTGCAGGCTTGAGTCAGAGCAGAGCTGAAAAGCTAGCATTTTTCCCTTTTGGATCCTTAGGTTCAGGAAAAAAAGTCAGTGGGAGTACAGTTAATTAAGCAGACCTTGCTCAACCCCTTCAAGGCTTTGATTGGCATTCTAGGCAGGATGGCTCCACTTATCTCTCGAGCTTGTGGGTTTTGCGGTGTCCATTGTGCGGACCAGTGAAATTACTGATTTGCTTACTTTATTTCAAAGAGCAGGTGACTGCAGTCAGTGGGATCTGCCTCATCCCCTCCAGACATTAGATCCCTAAGTACCACCTTGACAGGCGCACTTAACTCGGGGCCATCTTCGAATGGCAGCGTCCACCATTTGTCACTTTTACAGCTATGCAATTTATTGTTAGATAAGGGTGAGGAGATATTCTGGGACCTTGTCAGAACTTCCACCCTATTAGTGGAAATAACATATGTGAGCGGGTGTGCTTAACTCCTTTCGGTCTTTGAGCAGTAGGGGCAGAAACGCGTGACTCTATACTTTGAATCTTAGAGTTATGAGACTAGTGTCCATTCAGCAGGGCCCGGTTAAGCACCGAGACACTCCTCAACACTTGCTCCCCTTTGATGTGAGAAACATACAATCAGCTGTGTGCTTTACTAGCATCGGTTTGCAAATGGCGGGGTCAACCGTGCGTGAATGTTTTTCATTGATTTTTTTCCCTATTTTCATGGAAGATGCTTAGAGCTTCAAGTCTGACACAGCCAAACTGGGCTGTTTTCAAGGCTGTGTCAACCTGCCAAGTCAGATCATAAAAAATCAGGGCTGTTTTGCAAGGTTGCCTCAGAGCAGATTTGAAAAGCTAGCATCTTCACCATGTGGATTCTTAAGTTCAGGGAAAAGGTGAGTGGGAGTATAGTTAATTGAGCAGACCTTGCTCATCCCCTCCATGGCTTCGATTGGCATTGTTTGGCAGGAAGGGTTAGAGTTATGGGAATAGTGTCCATTCAGGAGGGCCTGGTTAAGCACTGAGACCCATATATATAAATGTTTATAAATATGTGTATGTCTATGTATACACACACACACACACACACACACACACACACACACACACACACACACACACACACACACACACACACACACACACACACACACACACACACACACACACACACATATATATATATATATATATATATATATATATATATATATATATATGTGTGTGCGTGTGTGTGTGTGTGTGTGTGTGTGTGTGTGTGTGTGTGTGTGTGTGTGTGTGTGTGTGTGTGTGTGTGTGTGTATGTGTGTTTATACGTATATATATATATATATATATATATATATATATATATATATATAAATAAATACATTTCCCCTACTGTTGAACGACTGTGCTGCATGATATGTTTGTGTGTGTGTGTGTGTATAGATATGTGTGATGTTTTCTCAAACATATCGTGCAGCACAGTCGTTCAACAGTAGGGCAAATGTATATATATATATATAAATATATATATATATATATATATATATATATATATATATATATATATATATACGTATAAACACACACACACACACACACACACACACACACACACACACACACACACACACACACACACACACACACACACACACACACACACACGCACATATATATATATATATATATATATATATATATATATATATATATATATATATATATATATATATATATATATATATATATATATATATATAGATATATATATATATATATATATATATATAGATATATAGATATATATACACTTGTAAGCAGGTGTGAAATGAACAGTTGTGTCTGGTGCGGAATCCATGTTGGGAACACATTTGCATGTTGTGGAAGGATAGTAGATATATTTGGGGAGGTAGGTTGGGTTGGAAGACAGCATACAGGGGCGGTATATGACACATGTGGTAGGTAAACACCTTGGATGAGGAGTGGTGTTTGGAAAATAGAAGCCCATGATCCCCCAAATGGAAACAATGGGACCATGGTCCTCACCCATGGGCATTCACAACTGCAGCTTCATGGCCTGAAGGTGGCTGAGCTAGGGGCTGAGCAGGAGGAGCATGGAGACCCTGTAATTGTGTACTGAGGGCCTCAAGGTGGTGTAGCACATCCACCAAGTCTCTGAGGAACTCTCTATGCACCAGACCCTGGACATGACTTCAGGTGACAGGATCCTGTTTGTGTGTGCTCCCGCGGGGAGCAAACACCATCCCCTGAGGTGGTTCCACCTGAAGGTAGGGCAGGACCAGCAGATGATGAGATCCTGGGGTGGTTCTCAGATGTGCTGTGGCCTGGTAACATGACCAAATGATGTAGGAGTGGTGGTTCTGCTGGAAACAGGCTTCCCAAACATGCTATTGTGTCACAGTAATAGAACATATGCGGGTAGTAATAGTCCACACAATCCAGGATTACTTCCAACAGTATGCATAGATATCCCCATTAACACATAACATCAGATCTACAGCAGTCACATACCAGTAATAAATAGATCTGGATAATCGGTAGTATTGTGGGTTTGTACTGTTGATGTACTGAAATGTTGCTCCCACCCTGTACCAATGCCACAGGTGTGGCTACTAACATCACATCTCTTACACAACTATGTAGGTCCCTCTGGTATACTTCTGGACCAGCAGCCTGTAGCTGGTGAGTATGGTGTTGTTTGTTCAGGTTTGCCAATACACCAGCCATGTTATGGCCATGGTATTTGTCATGTACACATTTAACACACCCACACATAATGCATGCTATATATGTTCCCTTATTCTTGCACTGCATCACAGCGGTCACCATGGTGGCATATCTGAAGGGTATGTAAGAGTCCTGCAATATAAATAACAACCTGTCATTGCAAGATGTGTGCACAGAGATGAACATAATGGTAGGACAAATGGCCTACAGTAGGACCATGTCTGAAACATCACCCTTATACAGTGCTACAACAGTGTATATAGCACTATTACAATGGCAACTGTTACAGATCTACACAACGGCATATCACAATACCATATTCCACAACCCTTACAACCTGTAATGTGGTCCTGACATGAGCAATGAATGTGTAATATCGAATCTTATGTTAGGATAGCAAGTATGGAGAATACATACCTTAGCACACACTGGAAGCATATGTGTGCACACATTCCAAATAACATATTGTGGAAGCAGCTTTTGAGGTACTGACAGCATTCACTCTTCATGAGTATGTACCTTCAATCAAGTACAGGTCCTCAATGTCACACCAAGAAATGGTCTGCTGTCCAAGACGTATGTCCATCACATTTGCCCACTCACCAGCAACAGAGGCAGCCGCGGCTTGCGCACATCTTACAAGCCATGGAATGGATCTTATATCCAACAGGTTGCACACAGGAGTGGGAGATGTAGCCTTACCTCACCATTGCATATACCATGGCAAATAGTGCAGACAGTCATGTATGTGACGAGAAAGTATGGGAAAATATTAATGTAGAAAATAAACAGATGGTCATCCAAAACAGATGACAACACAGGTTGCAAACTGGTCATGGAGGCTGCTTACAAACATGCTGCAACACTGAGGGAGTTGCAGGAATGTCTAGCAAGTACTGGCTGTGCAGTACCTGTGCCGGCAATCACCTGGACTCTACATAAGTGTGGCCTATGGGTTAGGATAATCAGATGGGACAGTTGTTCCACAGGAAACATCAGCCACGGCTCTCTACAGGTAGCATATGCATAACATCAAAAGTCTCCCAAAGGCATGTGCTGCAATGTGTAATGGTGTACCAAGACCAAGTTTGAAACCTGCAGACAGTATCACTTAAGATACATGTGCTGCACAAGCAACACCTCACTCCACCTCAGGCCCACCATCCCCATCTGTACCTTGCCGGTGCCAGTGTACACCTGTATGTTTGTTGTTCATTAGCAGGAACTAGACTGGTACACATGGTGTTCTGAATTTGGGACACTGCAAAATGACACCCATGTGTGGCCCATAGTTGTCAAGCACCTGCAAAAAAGCAGAGGATGGGGAGGGGTGTCATCCTGAAACACAACAATGAACTGAAACAGACCTTGCAATCATGCAGAGTTTGGGGACATTTGTAGGTAAGAATGACTAAATACTGGCAAATGCAGATGACCCATGCTAGTATACCCCTTCCAGGAATAGTGACTGCTGTAGTACACATAACAGTTGATGCAACAAACCATCAGGTTAAGGGTGTGCACACTTATGCACCCACATATTGTATGCATCTCAATCAGCATCTGCACAACTAACACATTTTTTTGATACTGCATTTGATTGCACAGGTCATATGTCATATATCAGGTTTGTGTAATATTAACATATGCAGTATTGTGGCACCGTGGCATATCAGGGAAGAGGGTGCCATGTCAATGAGGGTGTGTACACTCCTCATATCCACAGTAAGCTTTGAATGTTGTCAGTGTTATTGTATTTTATTGGTCATACATGCACAGGTGATGATGAGATCTGCAAGTCATAGAAATAACGAACACCAAAACCAAGTAAAAAATATATGAAGAGGATCACCAAAGGAACACTGCAGCACTAAATCCAAAAAATGTATTGAAAAAAATTAAGCGCTTTCGTCAAAATCACAAGACTTCATCAGAACAAGAACAAACAAAAAATGCCATATTTAAATACCCTAACCCTTACAGCCATTTGGTTGACAAAGTAAACATCATTTCCTGTAAAATAATTAAGCAGTTTAAAAAGACAGTAACACATAATCACAGTAACTGCCCACTACAACACACCAATTGCCACCTACCGACCACATAGACATTAATGTATTGTGTATTGAAGTATGATTTAAAACACAGATCTTGAATAAAAGCTGATTATATTTTTAATACAAAACTAATGGATAACTTGTCATTGAGCCCAGGTGGTTGACATGCATTTAATTTAATCTGCCACTTGAGCTCTAAATATTCAAGGAAGCCATCATCGGGGCCCCCTCGTGGACCCAGGTCTACTTGTTCAAGTACAAAAAATTTAAAATAATGTGTCGGATGAACCTTTATATGCTTAAATAAAGGATTGTTTCTTTGTTTTTTAGTATATCATAGTTGTGTTGATATATTCTTTGTCTGAGGGCTCTGATTGTCTTCCCCACATAGTACCCCTCACATACCATACAGGTTGCAATATATACCACTCCCTTGGTGTAACAGTAATACTTCTTAATATTAGTAATTTTACCATAGTTCCTGACTCTAATGGAATCAGTGTCCAATATATAGGGGCATTGTCCACACCTCTCACATTTAAAAGTACCACCAAGGCCTGCCTTTAACTTTTTCCTCTCAACCAGGCCTTTCAAGGAGGTGCCCTTTTTGTAAACCACAAGATGTTTTTCCCCCAACCTTTTGTTGATCTTCTCATCCAATCAAAAAATGGTCCAAAAATCATAAATGATGCTTCAAATGTTAAAAAATCCATGGTGAAGGGCAGGACACATGCCCTATAAAACTGTCAGTTTTTACCAAACTAGAGGTTCTATTCAGACCTTTAGGCTTCTCCAAGAGTGTAGAATAAATACCCCCAGCTCTTTTTGATTTGATTTCTTCAGCTATGTCATTGACAAAGTTAAAGGGTAACCTATTTTCTGCAACATAGCCATTAGGACATCACATTCTTTAATAAAATTGTCCTGGTCAGACATCATTCTGGCCAATCTCATATACTGGCCCTTGACAAGGGATATTTTCTGATGTAGAGGGTGGCAACTCTCAAAATGCAACAAAGAGTTAGAATAGGTAGGTTTTTTATAAAGGTGCGAAGTAAACCTACTCTTAAAGTGATCTCTCTTAATAGTAACATCCAGATAATTCAAGGTGTCAAGGTCCTTGGTCATGGTAAATTTCAAAAAGTTGGTGGTGTTGTTGGTGTAAACGAAGAACCTATTCAGGTCATCTTCGCTCCCATGCCAAAATAAGACCATATCATCCAGGTACCATCCATATAATACCCACATGTCCTTGAATTCAGCGTTCATTATGTAGAGGTCTTACCACCGTGCTAATACAATGTTAACTAATGACGGTGCGCAACATGCGCCCATTGCCACCCCCTGCACCTGCTTGAATAAATGCCCCTCAAAAGTGATGTTGTCCAGAACCATTTCCATATAGGACCTGATAGTAAGGATAGTGTCATGGTTAAATGTACTGTTTAAGCATAAGTAGTCATAGAACCATCTAGTCCAACATCATGGGGTATTACTGAGAAGATTTCACAGATGTCAGTGGTGAACAAGATCAAGTCCTCGTGGTACATACTGTTCTTAACTTTAGACAGAAAGTCCCAGGAGTCCTTGATCACCAGGTCTCTGTTATTGAGAGTGTGCTTAACAGTGTTGTCAATATATTTAGCCAAACTGAAGGTTTTAGAAGCTTTTGCATCGACACTCGGTCATAAGGGGGGTCAGAGATACTCTTATGTATTTTAGGGATTCCAAAAATGATAGGAATCCTAGGATGCTTAGTTTCCAAGAATCTAGAAGTTTCTACAGTAATTTGCTCATTGAGTAAAAGTTGTTAAATGTCTAAATCTATACGCCTGTGGGATATATTCAACTAGTTTTTGGAAACCTCTGTGTATGTATCACTATACAATAAGTCAGTCATTTTACTATTGTAATCACACACATCCATGATAACAATACCTCCCCCCTTATCCGGTTTCATAATCCTGATTTCATCATTCTCCAAAGTATTACAGAGCAATGTAGTTTATTGCCTAGTTAAATTATTTGCCCCATTACTGCCAAGAAGGTTTTTGTTATTGTTTTTGGCAACCACTTTTCTGAATTCATTTTCACAAAGGGTCTCATACATTTGTACTGTTGGGTGCATAGGGGGAATGAAAGTACTTGGTCTATTTAATCGGCCTAGATTTCCCTGCAACATGCATTGTCCAGCCCCCTCTAGTGAAAAAAAGAGTTCCAAATTCAACTTCTTAGTGAAAAATTTAAACTCCAAAATAGTATTGACAATGTCACTACCAGTTGTTGGCACAAAGTTGAGCCCTTTTGAGAACAGTTCTGCCCAATCAGTACTCACAGTTGTCCTACTATAATTGTAAATGCTGAAATCATGCTCAAGATTCTTCACAATGGTACATTCATAAATCCCATCCCTTTCATTGGGATCATTCATCACCTCCAATACTGTTGTTGTTGTCTCCCCCTCCTCCATTGATTCTGATAATTCACTTGTCCATACCCTCCATTCCCATGTCCCCCCCGATTCATCAATCGCTGGGATCTCCTCAGAGATGGTGGTTCTAAAGGGGCATTGTCATCCACTGAATCTACCACATCATCATCTTCATTAATTACATTAACCTTTTCATGTCTTTCAGCCCACCTAGCTTGTTGGCCCAGGGGTGGGTCAGAGTATGCCCTCCGCTTTATCCCTGAACAGTTTTCTTTCCTTTTTTGCAATTGCACCAAGTCATTATCAACACTTTTAAATAAATTGTTAAATTCAACAACCTATGTTCAAATAATAAATCACGCTTAATTTCAGTACCAGGTTTGTTAATGTCCTTTAAAATAGCAGCCATTTTCTTATTGTTATCAGTAATAAAAATGTTTAACAACTCACAACCTTGCTTATTGAAAAAGTTCTTTAAGTTCCGGTGTAACTGTGAGTCCTTAATAAGCCCAGTCAGATATTTCCATGTCCGAAGACCCTTGGGAATCTGCTCTCTCCTTACACACTCGTGCAGATATTCATTTTCCAATTGCAAACGTTTGTACCTGAATAAGGCTTCCTTAAAACCCCAAAATTGTTGCTTGAGACTGCTGTGTTGGTTGGTAGCATTCATATTCTGTCCATCAAAGATAATTCCATTCCTGAGCCATTGCTCAACCGAAAATTATGGCATGTTGTCATTACGTGCATCTGACGTGTTGCTAGATGCTAGTCCACTCTCATTAACGTTACTGCTGCCTGCCAGACCTCGTTCATATGAGTGCTTGTTAGAATTAGTGCTCCTTTGTGCTGGAGTAATCATTGAGATGTCAGGACTTGATATACCAGTATTATTGAGCCCCTGACTACAATGATCTGCTAATTGACCCAGAAGTGACTCTACCTTTGCGGAGAGCCCAGCAACAGTAGATGCAAGTGTTGCCACCATTTGAGCAATAATGTTCAAGTCCATGCTTTTAGTGCTACCGGGTTACTCCCCTCCATCCATGACTAAAACAGACCTAGAAATAATGAACACCAAAACCAAGTAAAAAATATATGAAGAGGATCACCAAAGAAACACTGCAGCACTAAATCCAGAAAATTTATTGAAAAAAGTTAAGCGCTTTCATCAAAATCACAAGACTTCATCAGAACAAGAACAAACAAAAAATGCCATATTGAAATACCCTAACCCTTATTTTACAGGAAATTATGTTTGCTTTGTCTACCAATGGCTGTAAGGATTAGGGTATTTAAATATGGCAATTTTTGTTTGTTCTTGTTCTGATGACGTTTTGTGAATTTGACGAAAGTGCTTAACTTTTTTCAATAGATTTTCTGGATTTAGTGCTGCAGTGTTCCTTTGGTGATCCTCTTCATATATTTTTTTACTTAGATCTGCAAGTCAGACATCAGGTATTCCCTTTTGACATCTGTCCACATATCATCCCAAGTATGTGTCAGACAAACACATAGTGGCTGTGAGCAGCAGAGCAAACATAACTGACACACATATACACATTCAGCAATGACGTGCACACCTGTGAGGTATGGTGCACAGTACATGCCAGTGTGCTGAGCAGGTGCACAGCAATACTATGTACATGGGTGCAATGTGTTCCAGGGGAAGGGGCATCACCTACTAGCACAATCATGCATGACAGAGATGTATAATGTTTACAGCAGGGATTGACTATAGCTGCAGTGCATGCTGTTGAGTGCCATATGTCATGCATGTTGACAGATGGGTAATGAGAGGTCTGTGTGTAATATCTTTGTGCAACCTCACTTGTAAGTGTGTGTGTGTGTGTGTGTGTGTGTGTGTGTGTGTGTGTGTGTGTGTGTGTGTGTGTGTGTATGTATACAATTAAGCAATGACTTACAGGTCTTAAAGTGTGTTTCTTGTTTTCCCCTCACAAGTAGCAAGGTGGGTCAGGGTCCCTCCTGCAGGCAAACTGATGTTAGTGTCCATTCAGACTCTGATAATGATGACCGGTGTGGTGAGGGTAAGGCAGGGTTGTCAGGGGCTTAAGCTGTGCCATCATTTGACATCCCATTGTTATCCACCCCATCCCCGCACACAGTCACATTGCTTATACATACCCCATCACCAGTGGCCATAGATGAGGGACAGTTGGTGGGTGGTGGCATGGGACAGGACAGTGTGGTGACTATGGCAAGTGTGTCTGGATACAGTAGCCATAGCTGGATGCCTGGTGAGGTACCACACAGACAGATGTACAGGGGTGCTTGTAGGAGGGCCGTGTGGTACATCTGTCTGTGTGGTACCTCAAAGACAGATGTACAGGGGTGCTCGTAGAAGGGCTGCTGGTAATCATGCCCCTGGCAGAAGTGCCACAGTTGTTGTCACCGGACTCATGTTTCTGTCCATCATGGAGGTGCAGGCATGTATGGAACATTATACCAGACAGGGTCTGAGGCTCCAGAGGGCTACTCATTCTGCTGTTATTGACAACATCCGTGATCTTCCAGGTGCCCACCATTATTTTGCAGAGGTCCTGGATAGACGGTTGAGTGAGATGGTGGGAATCATTGATCGTGCAATGTCTGTGCTTGATCAGATGGTGGGAGTACTGCAACAGCCACGTGGATGTAGGTCAGCAACACCAACAGGTGGAGGTTGACATGAATGTGCAACAAGTCAGAGCCACTCCAGTAGTGGCAGTACCAGCACCAGCACTGCAGGGGGTGCTGTCCACACCACAACATAGCAGGCCACATGTACATGGCCCTGGCTAGTCACAAAAGGGTCCCAGATCCAGCGGACATATGTCATCATCAGTGGAGAGTACCATATCTTGGCTTGCACCTGGTATTGCCCGTGGAACCCCTGGCAGGCACAGTTCTCATGTCCATGGCCATTGATGGTGAACTGCATACCCTGCCAGGTACGGTCTGCAGCTGTTCAACAAACCCTTGTATAGGGCAGCCACATGGCAGAACTGTGTGCATGCATACACACACACATCACCAACACAGCTAGGGCAACCCCATACCAACACACACCACATCTGCACAGCCCAATTAATAAAGAAACCCCCTAACACTCACACACATAATGCCAACCAAATGGCTCAGCCTAGGTCTCTGGCAAACCCATAACACAGCCTGTGCATATGATGATATCTGAGCCACATTCTTGTCATGCATAACATCAATGCAGGGACAGGCTAATATGGTTCTGATGCACAGGTTGACTATACTAAGGTGTACCAATGTAATGCTGTGCAATATGTTTTCATCACTAAAGTTTTATGCTTATATGTCAGGATGTGTAGCTGTCCAGCCATGATGCATTATAGCTGTTATTAACACTGAATGATTGTGGTCTCCATATTGTATTCTGTTTGTGTTGTAGGTGTCTATGTGTCAGCAGGATGTTGGTCTACTGTTGTTTCCTACAAGGGGTATGACACTGTGGTGACACTTTGACAGGTCTGTATAACAGTTACTGCATGTGCCACATGCCTGATAGGCCTAAGGGGTATATACTGGTGAGTGCATGGTGGCTGATGTCAGCAGCCCTTCTACAGTGGACAATGATAAGTGTAATGGGTGGTACATACAACATGTTTGTGTATAACACAGACAGACACACACACACACACACACACACACACACACACACACACACACACACACACACACACACACACACTCACACACACACACACACACACACACTCACACACACAACACACACAGGCTTTGGTGTTGATGCAATACACAGAGAATACCGTACACATGGATGGATGTACTTTTGCAGGGAACCCATTTTACCCTATGCAGTTTCATCAAGACAGAATAGGCAAAACATCACGTTGGGAAATAATCAGTCTGCTAGTTTAATGTCATTGGCGAAGATACTGGCAAGGTGTATGTCCCCTTCCTCAATGTTGTGCAATCCTCAGCTTGATAAACATAGGTGTGCTGGTATGGGTGGCACAGCCCTACCCTTTGGAGGATGTAGGGTGGTGTAAAACCACAGATAGTGTGATTGACAACTACTTAACCTGTTAACATAAACTGTACAGTATTATAGCCAACTAAGTGGGGGATACAAACAATAACTGCAATGATGGTGACTGTCCACAACATTCACACCCTGCAGTATATACCAATCCCAGTATCACTGTACAGCTATACAGTGGGGAAGAGGACATTTACACATCTACTACTAGTTTTGTTGGAATGAATTAACACAAGATGATACCTGTGAAATGTTAGCATTTGCCAGTCAGTTCTCAGACAAATGACCTCCTGGGACATGTATTCTCTGCAGACTGGAGTATATCCCTTCACCTACACACACACACTCTTACTTGGCAGCACTGAGAGTAGAACCCCTACTTAGGTACTTATTGCTACTAATGTGTTTGGCCTTAACTGCGCACACCACACAGCTTTTAAGATGAGGTGTGTCCCAGGTTACTTGTTAAGTTTAGAACATCCAGTAAATAACACAATGCTGAGCAGAAAAACGACCTTTATATCACAAACACAAAGCTTTCAGGTATTACACCCTTTCTCAATGCTTTAACACAGGTTCACTTAAAAACAGCATTTAAATAGGAGCCGTAAACCACATGACACACAGCCCAAATATCATGTGATAGAATTAACTTAATAAATGCATAAATCTAAAAATCAATACTAAAAATCAATACATGACAATAATAATATGTCAATATATTAGTTATAAATTAGTTAAAATATACAAAATTACATTCAAAGTCTTACTTTAACTTTGTACGCTGTAATTTAGTCAAAACAGGTTTTAAAGAGACAGAAGAATTCAAACCTGGATGTTGATCTGCTGAAAATCTAATGATCCATTCAATTTCTCTGACCTCTAATAAATTTCCAATATCAGCTCCTCTAGCAGACAGTGTAACAGTATCAATTAGTCTAAATTTAAATCTATGTCCTAGACCATGTGTACTAATGTGTTTAAACAATGCATTATTTCCACAGGCTCTTCTAATTTCAGACTTGTGTTCTATTATGCATTCTTTTAATCTCCTAGTAGTTTTTCCAATATTTCCTTTGCTGTTCCTGTTGAGTATATTGTTGAGAGTCCATTACAGCCCAATGGAAACTGTTCACAGCTTGAAAATGTTATTGGCAAGTGATGTCAATCCTTTGCTGCAATTTGTGTCTACATCCTAAGTGCTGAAGCTGTTCCGTTGACGCCAATGGCAGACTCAGTGGAGTTCGATAAGAAACTACAACTGTTGGAGAGGAAGGTGGATGCGTACAAGTGCTTACAATGGCAGCACTTTAGCTTTATGGCATATCTTGACAGGGGCATTGTACCTCGAGGGCTCAGAGTGTTAAAGATGCCCTCTTATGGTAATGCATACCCTGAGTTGCTTAAGCAATGGCAGCAGTTGAACTTGAGACTGAGTTTGGATTACATGAAATTAATGAATTAATTTTTCTCTAGTACAGAAGAAGAGTTAAAACAAGAAAGAGTTAATATGGAGACTGATTTAACTATAATGCCCTGTTTTAAGGATTTGCTTCCGAAGTATCAACAAATGTTAGACAGGCTGCATATGCTTGATGGTCGACTGGAAGCAGTCAAGAAACGGAAATTATTGAGGGACATGGGGGACTTTCATAAAGGTCATATTTTTTCTTGGCCCAAAAATGACATAGTGGCAGCTACAAATATGAAAAATGATGTTATTTATTCTGTTTTGCGGAAACCTAATTTGGATAGTTTAGATGACTTCCCTGAACTGCATTCGCAATCTACATCTCGAGAGAAGTCTATGACTTTACCAGCTGGTGGTGTAGTTGAAACCACGCCTATTATACTAACGTCACAAACAGAAGACAGAAATGGTGAAGTAGGTGTGTCTACAAGTGTGGTGAATTCAGCCGTGGGTAAGAAGACTGATGAAATGAAGGGCTTACATCAATCTACGCTTACTTTTTTTCATAAGCCCTTTCAATTGAATCAAGCCGAAAAGGTAAATGAGCATTCCAATTCGAGAGGAAGGTCGACCACGAGGGAAATAACACAGTCTACGAAATGGAAGAGTAATAGTCCAGCAAAACAGATGAAAAATAGTCCAAAGATAGTGGCAAGTTGTTTAAATCTTTCTGCCTTTGTTTTAGAGGCTGCATATTTCAGTTTGATGCGTAAAGGACTTGGGTTTATACCCACAGCAAGTGACAATATAGTGACTGCATTAGTAGATCTTAAACAATTTTCTAGAAATGTAAGTTTAAAGTTATTGTTTAAAAGTACTGGTTCTACACAATTGAGATGTAAAAGACGTAGTACTTTTATTCCTGTTTATATTCCTGTTATCACTGCGTTTCATGATTTATGTGAGAAAGATTTAAGACGTTTATATTCTGAGACTGATAGAAAGAATTTTAATTTGACTTATCCTGAGTTTGTAGCTCTAAAAGAGATGCAAGGAAATCCAAATATAGTCACTAAACAGGCAGACAAGGGGGGTGCCACTGTGATAATGGATAAGGCTAACTATTTCTTATATGTTTCAAAATTACTACTAGACACTTCGGTGTTTAAAGTTATAACACACTCAGACGTTAAGAAATGTGTTAGTGATGTTAACATGTTTATTTATAACCTGCAGTTATCAGGAGATATAGATTTAGATTTATTTCATTATTTTACAGTTACATGTTCAACTATACCACAGTTATAGGGCATACCAAAAATCCACAAATCTTGGCATGATCCACCTATGCGCCTGATAGTTTCGGGAAATGGTTGGATAACGGTGCCTATTTCTGTTTATTTACAGAAGCAACTGTATCCATTTTTATCTTCCTGTGAAACTGTGTTGAAAGATACAATAGATTTTCTTTTAAAATGAAAGCAATGGTATATAGCCTTTAATGATGTGAATATGAATAAGGATATAATTTTTATTACGCTTGACATTACTTCTTTATTCACAGTAATTCCAAATGAATATGGTATTAACTCCATATGTGAATTTTTGGTACATTCTTCGTCATTTACAGCCAGACATATAGAGAACATTTGTTCTCTATTAAATTTGGTGTTACATAATAATATCTTTTTATTCAATAAACAGCTTTATCTACAACTTTCCGGTGTAGCCATGGGCACACCGGTAGCCAATACATATGCAAATTTGGTTTTATACCAATGGGAAAAACTTTATGTATTTAATGGGAAAGAATTTATAAATCCTAATGTGTGCTTCTATCAAAGATTTGTAGATGACTGGTTTTTGATTTGGAAGGGGTCTTCCAAAGATTTACATGAATATGCTATTTGAATAATACAACTAGTTTTTTTTAATTTAACATGGATTGTGCCGATAGCTTGATAAACTTTTTGGATGTTAGTATAACTTATTGTGATGGTGTAATAAATACAAGTGTCTATAGAAAGGAAGTTAATGCAGGGAGGTATTTGCATGTGTCCAGCATGCATGCCCCTCATGTTTTCAAAAGTATTGTTAAGGCACAATTTAGTAGGATTAGTAGACTTAACACCGATAATTTACGATTTTTGGAACAGATAGATGAGGTATATCAAGAATTTTTAGATAGTGGATATGATCCTGATATTCTGCTTGATATTAAGACCCAAGTAATAACGAATAGGTCGACTACCTTTATACCTATATTTTTGTCTAATGGTGAATATAAAAATAGTAACTTTAGTGATGTTAGTAGGGAAGGGAAGCTTAGATATATAACCTCATATAGTACTAGGACAAGATCAGTAAGGAGTATTATTAGTAAATATTGGACAGTACTAATGGCATCCAGTGAAATTAGGGCAATTTTGGATAATAAACCTAAGTTTGCTTATAAAAATATGAAAACTATAAAGAGCATGTTATGCTATAAAGATTTTAGAACGAAAGCTGATTTTACTTGTGTCATAAGAAAGAAAGGTACCTCTATATGTGGTAATTGTAGTTGTTGTGGTGACATTCTTTGTGGGTCATCTGATAACAGTAAATTTTTGCATCCATTAACACATAAGGAATTTACATTTGATATTTTGGCCACATGTAATACAAATAATGTGGTTTATTTAGCAACGTGCATAGTATGCTGTTCATTTTATATTGGAAAAACTACTAGGAGATTAAAAGAACGCATATTATGACAGTTGCCTATATTGTGTACTAATCCATACTGTCACATGGCAATTGCACATGGCTGTACACATTTATGGCTGAGGATCATCGACAACAATCTCTGCAATGTTTGGAAATGTTGGTCTTGTAATGTTGACAATGGGACATATAGTTCCTCAATATAATTTGTTTGTGTCTTTCAGCTTTTCCCGGTTAGGGGTCGCCACAGCGGAACTCCGGTCCGCTAATAATTGGTAGTTGATTTTTACGTGCCAAGTTATCAGCCCTGACGCACAACCTTCAACGAAGGTACTCTCATCCATGCATGTCTTCACGCAGAAGACGCTTTAGTTGAGAATAAAACCGGACAGCGTCTTACTGTGAGGCGACAACGCTACCACAGCACCACCACCACGGGTGTTTGATATGGCAAAATCCACATGGAAATGAACCCTGTCATTACACGATCACCCCAACACCCACACAGGATAATGATAACACAAACACACCCTTACCAGTACTGAGTTTCAAACCCCTATCTGACTATGTAGTGCTATTACATTGTTATGCAGTTATTGCATGCGCCTCAGAGCTTACATGTTGTAGAGCTGTCCAAAGGTACCTTTGAAGGTGAGTGACATCAGCAACAGTGATAAAGGAGGGATAAGGGAAGTGTAGTACATGTGACTGTCCACAAAAGCAGGTATCAAGGAATACACAACTACACTATCTCAGGGAATCACACACATTATCACAGTTCACAGGGTCAGGATTAGAACTCCTATCCAACTAGTTTGCTACACTACTGTATTACACAGTTATCACACTCGCCACAGAGCTTATCAGACTGATATATGGCCAAAGGGTAATTTTAAGGTGACTGACATCAGCAGCCATGCTACAGTAGGGCAATGAGATTGTGAATGGCTTCAAAATCATTAATTTCCACACAGACACACACACACACACACACACACACACACACACACACACACACACACACACACACACACACTTGCCAGTACTGACATGAATGGGTTCATTGCTTTACAGGTGTGTAGTAGTTGACTGTGTCAGAAGGCTGTACAATGCTAGGCAAAGGGAATACCTTGGCATCAAGCCACATGACAAAGGTCTCCAGTGTGGCTCAGGGGTGTAGTCCCTGGATTGGCCCACACAGGTGGGTATTGTATTCACCATCCACTCATCTGGGTTTCTACTGTGGGTGGCCAGTACTATGCAATGCTTGCCATGCATGTGATCTATATTCCATAACATGGACAGTGTCTGGGTTGTGCACATGTCCCACATGCATGTTCTGTGACATGTGAAAATGTACTTGGGGTGTCTGGGGCATGTTGTGTGGACAGATTGTTATCATCTGATGTGGCATTCCTGTCCTCATGTGGTGAGACCTGGCTATGGAACTGAGGTCATGCCTGCACCTACATTGCCAGCATGATACAGGTATTCAGTGGAGTTAGAGGCATCTGTCCAAACAGGGCATGTGTATAAGGCATGGTATTCCCTTTGTGGGTTACATTTGCAGACTCTACACTTGTTGCAGGCGTCCAGTGGGGAACACAGAAAAGGACCACTGTAAGCATGTATTTGCCTATTGTAGGGATGGAACAGGGTGCCATGTCCTTTTACTTGCTGGATAACACACACTCAGTCAGGAGATGTTACACATCACAGTACATTCTGATGTCAGTGGCAGTGTTGTGGTCAACAGGCATGTAGTCCACTGCAATCACACAGTGGTTACTATCTGTGAGCAATATGCAGGGAACTACCAATATAGTGGTTGTTGCCTAGCCAAGTGTCTTGTGTATGAGACATGGGTGGACAGTGTTCTCAGCATAATACAAGGGTTGCCTATATTGTTCGCCAGTCCATAATGTCACATGTAGGGCTATGTATTGTCTACACTAATCTCTCTGCTATTTGACATCTGTTGTCCTTGTAAGGTGGACATTGTGACATATAGTAGATCCTCAATATAATAATTTAGCAAAACCCACCCCACAATGTATCCTATCATTACACAATCACAACAACCTCCACACAGGATACTGCTGACAGACACACACACACACACACACCCACACACACACACACACACACACACACACACACACACACACACACACACACACACACACACACACTTGTCAGTGCTGACAGTCAAACCCCTACCTAGCTATGTATTGTTATAACAGTGTACCACTTTTATCACACGCATCACTGAGCTTATCAGATGGATGTTGTCCCAAGGTACTTCTATGGTGAGGAAAATCACCAGCCTTTGTAAATAATGGCATTGGGTGATGTAGGGGTGAGAGATCCAAAAAATAAATTTACCCTAATCACACATTTACATTTGCCAGGTTTGAAGTTCAAACCTCTATCTAACAACCTTTACGGACCATTATATTACACATATACCACATGCACCACTGATCTGATGTGGTTTAGGCTTTGCAACAGATAATTGTAAGGTGGATGATATCTGCAGGACTGCTAATATCAGGCTCAGAGATGTGTACTGGCTGTAAATGTGGACAAAATCTTTGAGAAACACACGTACAGACACAAACACTTGCCACAGATGAGATTTAAGCCCACAGCTGTGTAATTACTGTTACTACATTGTTCCGCATTTATGGCATGCACCACTGAGTTTATAGGGCTAGCCTTTCTCCAAAGGTGTATTTCAAGGTATATGACATCAGCAGGCTTGCTAAAGTAGGGCAATGGGAGGTGAAGTGACTGTGAATGGCCTCAAAAGCATTAATTTCTCTACACACAAACACACACACACACACACACACACACACACACACACACACACACACACATAGTTTCACATTTGTCATGTCTGGGATTAGAACTCCTACCTAACTAGTACATCATGCTATAGCATTAAAAGTTAGGCTTACAGGTCTAAATCTTGTCTGATGAGGTATTTCAAGTTGACTGACATCAGCAGGCTTGCTAAAGTAGGGCAATGGGAGGTATAGTGATTATGAATGGCCTCAAAAGCATTACTTTCTCTATACACACACACAGAACTTTACAGTTGCCATGTCTGGGATTAGAACTCCTACCTATTTAGTACATCAGACTATAGCATTACACAGTTATTGCACGTGCCACGGAACTTAAATGCCTGAATTGTGTCCAAGGAGGTATTTCAAGGTGACTGACATCAGCAGGCTTGCTAAATTAGGGAAATGGGAGGTGTAGTGACTGAATGGCCTCAAAAGCATTACTCTCTACACACACACAGAATTTCACAGTTGCCATGTCTGGGATTAGAACTCCTACCTAATTAGTATATCATACTACAGTATGATGCAATTATTGCACACGCCACAGAGCTTATAGGGATGATTCTTATCCAAAGGGGTATTTCAATGTGATTGACACCAGCAGGCTAGCTAAACTAGGACAACAGGGAGTGCAGTGTGTGTGTGTGAATGGGCCATAAACCAGTCCTCTGGAAACACACACATAACTTTACATTTAACAGGAGTGCATATAAGACTGCTAGATGAATAATGATTTATACTGTCATGCTACACAATTATCACAAGCACCACAGAAACTATAGTGCTGAGGGCTACCAGAAGCAAATGTCTACAGTGATAGACATCGGGACATCATGCGATATTGACCAGTTGGATGTGTGGTGGGTGGGACAGGCCTCATGATGGGAAGCTCTTTGTCACTGTCTGTCTCTCTCTTCTCCACATCTTTGTTTGTGTATGTCTGACCTATTATAGTGTGTTGTCATTGGATATATGTGTTTATTCCTATCCAATGTGTGTGCAAACATGACTGGTGTGCAATGTGATGTGTGTGTGCACAGACATCTGCGACTGACAGATATGTATAGTCCACTGTTGTTGTTAGACATGGGCTTCATTTCTATAAGTGTGGGAGCATGCACAGTATGACCCTTCTGTATTTTGTTGTCAGAGATGGGCTTCATTTCTATAAGTGTGGGAGCATGCCCAGTATGACCTTCTGTACTGAATGTGTAAATCCATTCCAGGTAGGTTGTACTCCAGTGTAGACATTTGTGTTCTACACCTACAACTAGCAACCTGTTTCTGCAGGATATATGTAGATAGGTTGACAATATGGAGTCACAATGGGCAAAGGATAGTGGGATACTGTAACTAATCATGTCTGTGCGGCTCATGCTACATGGTTTTGGTGTTAGCAGACATATTCAGGCATATGTACTGTTTTACACTGTGATGTATTATGTCATCAACTACTGACAGATATACTTATTTGCTCACAATAATTTCCTGGGGAATACAAGATGAATGAAGCTGAGTCCAGTCTTGTGGTCTGCAGCCTACATATTCTTGCACACTCATGCCATTCTGGAAGGAGAGCTGCAGACACTTGCTGATGGGTCTGTGTAAATGGTCCAGCACCTTGTTACTGTGGTGGGTGAAGACCCCCTGCTTGTACATCTATCGATGTGACAGAGTGACTATATCCTACTGTAGCCATAACTCTCAACTGTATAGATTCACACAGGTTACCCAGAGGCAGGGCTCATATAGCTGGTCAGATCCCCTTCACATTGTGGTTTACTAGCAGGTTTGTAGCCACCCATTCCTGGGTTTGCAGGCAGGGATAGTATGGGCACAAATTAGAGTTTCAGACTTCACACACTCCATGGCGTCCATGCTTCTACACCCCTCTGTTATTCTATCCTCTTCCTAACATTATGCAAGTGATATCTGATAAGTATCCCTATAGTTATACCTTCATCCCAGCAGTATTTAGGGGTTGGTCCACAGTTCATGCAGTTGGACATGGTGGGCATACTACAGGGATTTGTCAACATTGCCTTGCATTTGTGTTCTGTGGACTGTGTTATGTGGTTATTTGGGACTCCATGAGATAACATACATTGGCAGTACTGGTGAGGCACAGGCCATTGACAGAGGACTGTAGGGCATTTGGTAGTGATGCAGACTGTCCGTAGCAGGCCAGTGCATTCTGTCACTCCTATAGTCACAGGCTGCAAGCCACTAGATTCCCCTGGGGTGGCAGTGTAGGTATGCAAGGAGTTAATGGCAATAGTTTCTGTCCTTATTAATCCATTGGTGTGAATGCTGGCAGGGTGCTGCTTACAGCTAGGGACACACCTGCATGAAACACATCTTCAGCATGCTGCATTCTGTGGGTATTCCCATACAGAAGTGGAGGTCATAATGTACTCATTCCCAACAGCAGGGATATGACCTGTGATGAACCTGTGGCTGATGGTGGGGGTGAGCTGAGTGCATGTGTGCTATGGAAGCTTCTTTCAGCTGACTCACAGATTATATATATATATATATATATATATATATATATATATATATATATATATATATATGGAATTACCCTTATGCTGGCTTGTGCTTAAACATCAGCAGTTTCTCAGTACTTTATAACTGTGCCTTTTGTGGTATGCCACTGTTTAGCCACACTACACAGACAACTAATGTGCTGCAAACCTGTATGTACAATTCCAAAGGTGTGTCCATTTGACAGTTACATTTTATATACTCTGTCTAGGGTGCTTCCACCTGTGTCTTGTGTGTATGTCTGGGTCCACATTCATGCCATGTTCATCTTTCAGATGGTGACAGATATTACATCTGAATAATTAGTAAAGAATACTGCTGGATTGGGTCTTGCTGGGATGCATTGTGTTTGGCACTGCAGTTGTCAGAACATGGCCCTGTCATCAGCAATACTGGTCATAGGCCAAAGGGACACACCCCTCCATGCCTACATGCTGACCACTTCCACATAATATATAACACAAAACAACCTAACATACAGAGCCCTGCATATTGTACATGTGCAGCAATCTATCCTGCTAATATGGCCAGCTCAGGTAATCTGTGCTCCACTTTTATTATACCACACGTACATGTTACTACATTTCTACGTAGGATTGTGGGGGGGGGGCGCACCTGACAACTGTAAACATTTGCTATGACTGTACTGGTATTTCAGGTACTCTGTTGGCTTCCATTTCATTTTGTATTCAGACTTATCATGCAGACAAGAGGCATATCAGTGGAGTACAGATCTTAGGTTTTATTGAACTACATTTCAGTTTCAGACTTCTTACCCTTCAGAACTAACATCTAACTGCTGACCTGTTGTAGTCTGTCTGTGTAGGTCTGGAGGGAGGCTGTTCTGCATTGCCATCAATCAGAGTTCTTAGCACAGACTTTTGTTGTGGTCATCTACACCTGCCCTGCTGGCTGAGACTGTTGTTGGGTATGTGAGCCTCACTGACATGCATGTGTGTGTCCTATGGATACACATTTGGCCCACCACATGTCCCACATGTGGGATTTGTCACTTTGTCTAGTACTGCCTACTTTGTTGACATCAGTATTTGTTATGGATTTCATGCTGCCCATATAGGTGTCTACTATCTGCTGCCATCTCACTTAGTCACTCAATTACCTTCCATGCTCACATCCATACCATAGATACAAGTAGCAGAACATACTACTCTATTCAGCAATTGATAGGGAGAGTGACTTACCTTGTGGTTGTGCCATTATTGAGGATGGTGCTGGAGGGCTGATTATGTCGGATGCACATAGTACACTCCCTATACATGGTTAAGCACAGGTAATGTGATGGTTGGCATCCCGTTTACTATATGTGCGAGTCAGAGAGAGAGAGGTGTCATTTCCTGGGTTCCTACTGTGCCATTGTATGTGCAATGCATTGCCTTTTTGCCAAAGCCTGGGTACACAGGGCATGCCTCCTTCTGCCTACAGGGGCAGGCTCAGGGTGTTCCTTCTCTGAGTCAGTCTGCGCCTGTGCTGGCCTTGGCAATGACGGTGGGGGGGGGGCTGTGTGGCCCTGCCCTGTGCTGTTCCTGCTGCAGCTGTTTCCGCAGGATCATATTATGTAGCATGGCACATAAAATGAAAATTTGGGTACATGTAGCTGGAGAGTACTACAAGGCTCCACTGGATATGTCCAGGCACCAGAACCGTGACTTGAGCATGCCAAATACATGCTCTAATATGATTCTGGTTTGTGCATGTGCCTCATTATGGAGTTCTTGTTCAAGTGTGTGTGCATTTCTGATGGGAGTCATCAGCCACGGCTCCAGTGCGTAACCAGCATCCCCCACTAGGTGGCCATATCGGATGTCCCCACTGACAAATCTCTTGTACAACTGTGTCATATGCCAGATGAGGGAGTTGTGATAGTTTCCAGGGCTGCCAGCACACACATTCATTATAATGCCCTGGACATCTCAAACGACCTGGCAGTTGATGGAGGAGAAGCCCTTGCAGTTTATGTAGACCCTACCCTGCTCACCAGGTGGTACTTTGATGTCTATGTGCGTGCAGTCTATAGCACCCACTACCTCAGGGTATTCTTCTGTTTCGTGGAATTGATGGATATTGCTGGTCAATGCCTCATGGGTGTTTTGGAAATATATGTGCTCATCGGCATGTGCTGACATGGCATCCAGCAACTGGTGGAGCACCCTGGATGCTGATGCCTGTGAGATCCCCATGATATCCCCAGTTGGCCTTTGGAAGGTACCCTTGGATGGTATTCTTAAGCCTACACATACCTTGGTAACCACTGGGATGGATTCCCCTCTGTTGGTTCTGTGTGTGAGGCATGTCCGGCAGAACTCAACAATTTGCTGTAGGAGGTCCCTGTCCACCCTATAGCGCTCCACTATCTCCAGCTCATGCAGCCCCTGGTAGGTTACCCTGGGTCTGTACACTCTTCTCCTTCTCCTCACTGTGGGTTGGTCATCAGCATTCTCATCCTCACCACCTTCAGCCTCTTCCACATATTGATTTATGAAAGCGACAGCAGCCCCGATCATTTTGTTGGTTTTGTTAGGTAAAATTTCCCCATTTGTGTACACCGGTGGTGTAGAGTTTGTGGAAAAAAAACAGCATGAAAGGTGTTTGCATAGTTTATAGTAGTGTGCTGTGCTGTGCTGGGCTGCTGCCTGTGTAATTGGCTGATTCTGATACATTTCACCTGCTAGCTATGCTAGTTCTTCTTGACTACCTTTCTACTGCTGTTTTCCCTTCCCAGTGCCTTCCCATTTAAGCCCTGAGATGCGCCACACATACCCAGTGCTCAGGTGTGAATGGAGCTGATATTTCCTGGTTTTATTTATTTATTTTTGTTTAGGCAATGTAAATACTGCTAGGCAGCTTCAGACACAAACCCTTCCTTAGCTGTGCCTAGCTAAGGGCAAACACGGACCACAGAGCTCCAGTAAGCTTACAGCAGTCATGACACTCCCCGTCATGAGGTCATTAGCTCTTAGGCTTAGACCATGGTGTTATTGCACCTACATGGTTGGGTGCAAGCTAGCACTGAGGGGAAATCTGTGATTCAGTATCATTTCCCTCATTTGAATAGATATGAACTGCTAATGCATGGTTACAAAACTGACACTCAGCCTTCCCCGTTAGCAACCACACTTCCATGGTCTTGTTGCATTATGCATGCCATTGACTATTATGGCAAAATTATGATTTTGTTTTAAAAGCTTATTTACAGCTTTTTTTCTTATTTTTGGGTCAATCTCATCTGTGCACCGCTGCCCTACATTTAAACCGCCTAAATCAACCAAAATAAAAAAAGTTTTTTTTTATAATTTTGAAACTAGTGTTCATGCCTATGGCCATATATTTGGCCATTGGCAACCTAACCCTTATAATACATGTTTTTTTATGAGCTGTCATGCCTCCGATTTGTAGTAGCTGAATACATTTCTACAGTCTACACGATTCCTGCACGGACACCTGCCTGCTTCCTGGATCACTAATTCACCTCATTTGCATGGTTTTCACCAGCAAATGAGGTAATTAGCATACAGGGGCTGTGTCCATGCAGGAATAGTGCAGGAGCGCTCGTTCATGTCCTGGGAGCTCATTCCTGAATTGCACATCGGCCATATTGCCTGCAGCAGCTCTTGCAGTATTCCTGCACACCGTGCAGAGCTTGCTGAATCCTGTGGTCATTTTATACCATTATTAGGTTGTAGTGACTGCTTTTCTCACTGATTAGCAAAAAAAAAAAAAAAAAAAAAAAAACAAATGTGATGATAATTTTATAATTTTCTATTGTTTAACGCAGAAGGGAAGATGGGTGTTGCCATCTGCTTAAGTGTTATGTTTTCTCTCTCTCTGGTGCTTATCTCTACCATATATATTTGCATGTTTCTCCTTTTTTCTACTGAGGGTTTCAATTACAATACCCGATTTTTTTTGTTTTATGAGCAGGACAGTTACTGTCTAGTCTAGTCAATTGTTAATAATATGACACAGTTCTGTTTGTGAAAAGAATTTGGTTATTGCCTAGTTTTTTCCTATATGTTACAAATCAAGCTGCTTATTCTGAAGTGCTTAAATATCACATTTACACATTATATGTTGTGTAGCAAAGAGTAGGAATGGTTTACTATGGGCATTTCGAATCCGCTTCGGTCGACCATTTAAAATGTCAACTCTAAATGTGGAATTCGGAATGCTAAAAAGTAAACCAAACTGAAAATGAATACATCGACAACCATGGTTTGATGTATTCAACATAGCAGAAGGTGACATCACTCACATCCTGCTATGCACATTAATGTACCGTTAAACTGTACAGTCAATGGTATGTTAACTCTACTGTTTTGCGGGGAAGGGGGCTGCACCCCCACCAACACACACGCATCGTGCACATTAAATATACAAACTCCGAGATCACACTTCAGTGAGGAAATGGGCTCATTCCCTGTTCCTCACTGAACCATGATCCCCCTGCACAATGCTGAACCCAAATTCTTAAATTACACTACCCATTCGCTGTAGTATAGTCAATCAATTCGGATTCAACATTTTGCCGACTTGAAAACTGCAAGTCATCTATATGCCAGTCGACCAAAACAATTTCAAGATTTGCAGTGCAAATCAGTAGGAATTAACTGAGACAGGCATTCTACCTGTTCTTCTAAAATTCATAAACCTCCATCTCAGTAATCCCACATTTGTGTACTAACACATATCTCTTGTTAGATTAGTTTATTTCCTTCTGTCCTTCTAAACTGTAGAAGGTTCCATTTTTGTTTTTAGTAATCTCAAACTTGCATACCTAGACATATGTCCTGTAGGCTGCCTTATATTCCTGTTTAAAGGCTATACAGCAGAAATGAACAACTGAAATACAGTGCGCTACTCATATTTGCCAAATGGTAATTAATCAAAATCAGGATAAGATTCAGAATCAGAATCACATTTATTGGCCAAGTATGTGCACATACAGGGAATATGACTCAGGTTTCAATGACTCTCCTATGAATTACATAAACAACATACATACAACTATTACGAACAAGACAAAAAAATTAACTATGCATATACATATACATACAAGGTGCAAAGTGCAACTCAGTGCACAAAATACTGAAATAAACTATGAAAGAAACAACTATTAACAATACTCAAAGGCTTGGAAAAAAGAATACCCCAGCCTAATAAGCTGAGTTAACAGTTTATGAACTTGATGGCCTGTGGAAAAAAAACTGTTCTTATATCTGTTTGTTTTAGTGTGTATTAATTTATAACTCCTGGCCAATGGTAATAGTTCTTTTTGATGGTGACCTGGATGTGTATGTTAAGTAATGATTTCCCTGCCCTTTTCATGATTCTGGAATAGTACAGGTCCTGTAAAGAGGGCAAACTAGCACTAGTGATATTTTTGGCAGACCTAACTACTCAATGTAACCTATTTTTGTCAAGATTAGACAGAGATCCAAACCACACTGTTATGAATGAGCTGACAACATACTTAATGACTGCTGTATAGAACTGAATCAACAATAATGCAGCAGAGTATAGACAAATAGTACTTTATTTACCTAGTTCAATCATCAAACAATCCTAATTATTTTACTTTCTCTCTCTCTCACTATCTGTCTCCCAGTGTACCAAGCACACAGTATGTCTGACAATTGCTGCTGAAAAAGTTAACATAATCACATTAACAAAATAAATTGTACAGCTGAATTTCACCTCCAGTTGCAAAAGTTCAAAAGAAATAATACCTTCAGTTAAAATCTATGTAAGGCAATTTCCAAGACTGAAAAAAAACTTAATTGTTTTCCCCTCATTTATGCATTAGTGTGTTCACTACTGTAGTGTTGAACTTGCTGGATGGACACCCCCACCCGCACCCACAGACCTATTACTGCTGAAGGTGAAGCTAAATTAACACTTTTACATATTTTACTCTAGCAGTGTAAAAATATCCCTGGAAAGGCAATAAAAAGCCCATAACCATAAAATGAAATGCGGTGACTTACATCAAGTATTTAGAGTTCATAGACCTTGTCTTTGTATCCATAAGCATTCTACCTCACTGATTGTTTGTTTTTGATGGTAAACCATTTGTGTGTGTGTGTGGGGGGGGGGACTGCATTACTTTGAAGTGCCTGATCAGTCCTCATCTCAGTTGTTTCTCTCATTTCAAGCCAAAGTCACTGCAGTACTGCCTTTTGAAGTTAACTTAGGTGTATGTTAACAGCAAGTTATCAGCTTGTGTTATTGTCTTTAAAATGATCAGTATTTGTCTTACCTCCTGTTTTGCTACAGTTTTGCAGATAAGTTTCATGGTACTTACTCCATTATGGGTCGACCTGCTCTCTTCACCCCTCACCATGCTCAGGCTTCATTCTGCTCCCCTGCCCTACCCCCACTTCACACTCACCCATCCACCCACATCTACACTTATACCTTACTTACTCCACCTCCTCAACTAACCCACCTATCCTCTATCTAACTTTCTATCAAATTACAAAAATGTTCTCTTTATACCATCTCTACCCACTTCTGATCTAAATTCCTTCTCAAATCTCGTTCTGTTTCCTTGCCATCACAACATACCTATTCTCCACACTTTCATTGCTGCTCATTACCTTACCTAACCATACTGCAAGATTTTTACAACACTAATCATGCTATTTCCTTCTTATATCACCTTATTCATCCTCCTGCTCTCATTCCTAACATCACAATCAGTAGTAGTATTAAATAAGCCCACCTCAACTATTACTTCATCCTCACCCATCAACCACCTTCCCATTAGCTACCCCAAAATCTGTTCAAGTTTGTTTCCCATAACTCCATTCCACTGTTGTAACCTCACATACTAAAAAATGTAAGTCCCAGTCTTAATGTAATTACCCACCTCTGCTAAAAATGCCATGAAAACAAAACTTCTTTCTTCACCTGACATCAGTGTGGTGACATCCACCTCAACCCAGGTCATAATGACACCCCAGACCATAAAATACACCATGAAACTTTAAAAATAGTCACTCTAAACATTAGAAACATATGCAACAAAATCACAGATTTTCATGCCTGGACAACCCAACAGAATTCAGACATTCTAGCCACAACTGAGACAAGGTTAAATAAAGTCTGAAGTAAAAGATGCTGATAGACTACCCCTGGTTATAATATTATTAGGCTTGATAGAAAACATTGAAAAAACAGGTGGAATGGCTATAATCTTTTCAGATGTGCTTACAGTAACTCTCTATACAAGCACAATCCCAACTTTTGGAAAATAAGTCATTCTAATCTCATTCCTAAAAGGTAATAGAGCCAAGAGCATTTGCATTTTTGTGCTATATATCCCCAGGAAAGAATATTCCAGTACTTGAAAACATACTATCTTGGATGATAGATACAATCACAAATCAAATTATTCTCTTGGGTGATGTAAACATTGACTGGCAGTCTTATCTGCAAAATCAATGATCAATTGGATTCATTCACTTTATGTCAACAAGCTATGGCAAAAATAAGTCCCAACAATCTATCCTGGATTGGATTCTGGTTACCACACAATCTAATTTTTCCTCCTTAGGTTCCCTCCCTGATACATCAAGTGATCACCTGCCAGTTTATACCCACAGGAGTATTACACAACTAATAAAGGAACATAAGCTCAAATCTACCCTTCGTCCCCAATGAAACCTGGCTTATAATGGCAGATCTCCTACCCAACCCCGAAAAAAACAAATTCGTCCTCTTTACCCCAAAAACCTCACACCCCCATCAAACCATATTTCAAAATCTTTTCTGCAAATGGCACTAAATTCGAGTTAGTCCACCATACCAAACTATTAGGAATCATAATTATTTTATTTATTTATTTTTATTTTATTTGCATTTGTTTAACCAGGATAGTCCATTGGGCCCGGAGAACCCATTTTCAATGGAGTTCTGGGGAGAAAAGCTCCACATACAGATTACACAAGGATGAGGACATACATATACATTACATTTGAGTTAAACTTTGTACAATGCATGTGATTAAACATGTAGAGAGGGATTTGACAACAAATCCAAATCAATATCAAGAAAACCCATCAAAAACTAGGCATGATAAATAGAAACAATAATTGTCTGAACACGCCCACAAAAAATTACTCTAGACAAAACCTACCTTCTGCTCTCCCTAGTCTATGAAGCATCACGTCTAACTAATTTACTATCATCCATTAAAAAAAAAAACTTGAAACTGCTACAACAAAATTGCTAAGTGTGCTACTAATTCATCCACATTTACCCATCACTGTAAAGTTCTGCATGCCCTCAGCTGGCTGGAACTCCCCCTCCACCTCTCCTACATTTAACTTACAACAGTACATAAAATCATACACAAACTTCCCAGCTCTTATCCCTTTAATCATCAAGTATTTTCCAAAAAGAACTGTTAGATCAGAAGACAAACAACTTCTTAAAATAAAGAAACTGAAGAAATCCCCCTGAGAAAGCCTATACTTGTACTCAGTAGCATAAAATGGAACTCCTTACCTCTAAACAGCAGAACTATTTCTAAAATACCCACCTTTAAATGCTCCCTAAAAGAATACCTTACAAAATCTTGGCCCTGATCCTGAACTTACTCACTATACTTCAGTCACCCCTTCAACCTGGATCACATCTCACTTCCCTACTCCTTCCCCCTCTACCTTACCTTATTTAATTCATCTCTGCAGACCTTTCCTCTACCTCTTTCCTCCATACTCACCTAAGCTACATGAAGCCACTCTACCCTGCACTCTTCTTATAATTTCTATCTCTCCATCCTTCTTCTTTCTATAACCATATTATGAATACCTCTCTCATACCGAGACATCACATGATGTCATGAAACTGAAGTTGTCTTTTTTGTGGCAGTAGATAACTCAGTAACTAAAACATATGCAGCAATGACTGCATGTAAAAAAGGAGAGCAGCAACCAACTGTAAGTAAAAAAGTTTTACCTCACTGTCTCTAATCATGTAATCACTGGTATCTCTTTAAACATCTTATTAGAATTGTCTCAGGTCTCATTTACCACATACTAATAGTTTCATAGGTGGTTACTGGGCTATTGACCTAAAGGTCTTTATAAGCCTAGCCATGTGTACACAATATAATACTAGAGAAACCCGATATAAAGGATCTTGCCAAAACTCGAGATCTTAGTTAGCAATGGCTGCCCATATATAGGAGGGTCATAGGTGAAATCCCCACCTGGAATTTATGGTTTGCCATCCAGTCATCCAAGCTCAACTTAAAGAGGGTCAAAGGGGGGCTCAGTTTGATGTGAATTTTGTAGCCAAAGCCAAAGGAGTGGCAAGCTGTGAGAGACATATCTGTCTTTCCAGCAGGTCCTATTTATGTTGCAGGTCAGGTTAAGGTCTCTGGAGTGGGTGACCCTTGTCCCATTTGACTTGTGGATGTGCAGCATTTCATTAAGTTTGGATCCAGGATTGATCTATAGGCCAGGTACAAGTCTCCTCTAAGTAGTCTGTACACTACTATGTACAGTGACATTGGCTTCAGTCTGTCACTGTATGACATGTACTAGATACTCTGAATTTTGATGGTTAGAAATCTCTGAGGTCTCTCAAGTTGCTACACATGCTTGGTAAGGTACATACCAAAAGGAGCATTGTACTCAATTATTGGCTGAAGAAGGGTCAAGTACAGGGGAGTTATGACATCTTTCACTCTTCAGGCAATGCCTTTGCTAATGAGGTGTGTGATGTAGAATGCTTTCCTTACCACAGTAGACATATGGTGGTCAATACACAAGAGAAAAAAATCTTCACCTGGATCCTGCAGCCAACAATGTAAAATTGTAAATATCCAAAGAAAAAAGCATTTGGTAGCACACAGCAGGTACGTTAACAAAAGTCCATTTAATATAATATTACATAGTGAAAGTGAGCGCTTTCGCTGACAACTCCCACTTCATCAGACTAATATTAAACAGGTTTAATAAAACATTTTAAATAGGTTCATAAGTCACATAGCAACCAATAAAAACAAGACATAAAAGCATGTGGAGTGCAAATTAAAGTGCTAGCACACCAAGCTGCTAATGTTATAAAATGAAATGGTCAACAACTATACAAATATCCTAACTATTTAAAACTCTAATAATACCTTCATAAAGCCATGTATTAAAATTGTATATATACACAAATATATTCATAAAATACTTAAGTATGTAATCTGTGTAGACATTACTAAAAGTATGTACTATTTATACATATTACATACAAATATTAATGTTTCAGTGATCTTGCTCTTAAAAAAGGTTTTAAGGATACTTTATTATTAAGTCCAGGTGGTACATCCGCCTGGAATTTGAGTATCCATTCCTGCTCAACACCTTCTGTACGACTATTCAAATTACCTCCTCTTTTATTGACAGGGACTATTTTAAGTACAAAAAACGTAAAACCAAGTGTGTGACCTTCTTCTTTGACGTGCATTGCAAGTGCACTGCTTTCCTTAGCATTCTTAACATCCCTTATATGCTCCAGTATTCTGTCTTTCAAAGGATGATTGGTCTTTCCTATGTAAAAAGCATAGCAGATTGTGCAATAACTAAAGTAAGCCACGTTCTTTGTTTGACAATCAGTATAGAAATTAGACTCAAAGGTGAACCTCTTGGGTGGATGTAAAAAGCGGCCTCCCACATGTATATATTGACAGGCTGTACACCTCCTACAACAGTATGTACCTAACCTGTTGGATTGATTATATTGTTGTACATTGTCACTCTTGTAGCAGAGCTGTCTTTTCAAGGACCTGTTGTTCCTAAAGGTGAATCTAGGTTCATGTCCTATAACTCCATTTAACTCTTTAACATTAGAAAGAATGTCCCAGTTATTCTTAATAATATCGCACACTATATTAATATTACTAGCCTATGTGTGTGGCATTCTAAGTGCATCCATCTCAGTAGTATTATTAGGGCCTGTATAGATGTTATCACTACTACATACTCCAACTTGCATATTATAATATGGTTTACACCTACCACTTCTCTCTCTCCATGCTAGTTCCAGTTGTGTGTCTATATCATGCTCTCTATACCCTCTTGACATAAACTCTTGTTTTAGCACAAATAGTGCTAACTGGAAAGCAATATCATCATTATGCAAACACATAACACGATAAATTTATCCTTTCAGGACATTAGCTCTAGTAAGTTTAGGGTGCATACTGCTGTTATGAAGTACAGTATTCTTCTTGCTGGGTTTCTTATACAAAGTAGTCAATACTAAATGAAATCCATCTCTCTTAACCTTGACATCTAGAAACTCTATCTCCCTGTCAGAATATTTATGAGTAAATTTAAGGAATGTAGTCACATTGTTGATGTACACAATAAATTCCTTAAGGCGATCCTCTGTATCATGCCACAAAAGGAAGATATCATCCACGAAATGTTTATATCAGACAATGGACGTAGCAAATTCATTGTTGTTAATCACATGATTAAGCTCCCATTGACCAAGAGAGAGGTTGGTGTAGCTGTTGGCACAGGCAGTACCCATAGCCACTCCAACCTTCTGTATATAATATTCATCTTTGAACATAAAAATATTGTTTTCTAAGATAATCTCAGGCAGTGCACACACTAGACTAATCTTATTAGGTTGCATCTCCTTTGTATGTAAAAGGTCTCTGGCACTTTTATTAACAGGGACTATTTTAAGTACAAAAAACTTAAAACCAAGTGTGTGACCTTCTTCTTTGACGTGCATTGCAAGTGCACTGCTTTCCTTAGCATTCCTAGCATCCCTTATATGCTCCAGTATTCTGTCTTTCAAAGGATGATTGGTCTTTCCTATGTAAAAAGCATAGCAGATTGTGCAATAACTAAAGTAAGCCACGTTCTTTGTTTGACAATCAGTATAGAAATTAGACTCAGGTGAACCCCTTGTGTGGATGTAAAAAGCAGCCTCCCACATGTATATATTGATAGGCTGTACACCTCCTACAACAGTATGTACTTAACCTGTCGGATTGATTATACTGTTGCACATTGTCAATCTTGTAGCATTATTAGGGCCTGTATAGATGTTATCACTACTCAATTTTTGTAGAGAATACCCTACGTCCTATCTTGAGTGGCTGCACAACTGTGTTAAAGGACACTAAGGACTTCCTTGTAGAGTTAGTTGTACGCCTTGAAGCACTTGCAGATCCATGCTGGCTGGTTACATTAGACTCAGGTATTGAAAGTGTCAGAGACCTTTTACATACAAAGGAGATGCAACCTAATAAGATTAGTCTAGTATGTGCACTGCTTGAGATTATCTTAGAAAACAATATTTTTATGTTCAGAGATGAATATTATATACAGAAAGTTGGAGTGGCTATGGGTACTGCCTGTGCCATCAGCTACGCCAACCTCTCTCTTGTTCAATGGGAGGTTAATCATGTTATTAACAGCAATGAATTTGCTATGTCCATTGTCTGGTATAAACATTTTGTGGATGATATCTTCCTTTTGTGCCATGATACAGAGGATCGCCTTAAGGAATTTATTGTGTACATCAACAATGTGACTACATTCTTTAAATTTACTCATAAATATTCTGACAGGGAGATAGAGTTTCTAGATGTCAAGGTTAGGAGGGATGGATTTCATTTAGTATTGACTACTTTGTATAAGAAACCCATCAAGAAGAATACTGTACTTCATAACAGCAGTTTGCACCCTAAACTTACTAGAGCTAATTTCCTGAAAGGATAAATTTATCGTGTTATGCGTTTGCATAATGATGATATTGATTTACAGTCAGCACTATTTGTGCTAAAACAAGAGTTTATGTCAAGAGGGTATAGAGAGCATGATATAGACACACAACTGGAACTAGCATGGAGAGAGAGAAGTGGTAGGTGTAAACCGTATTATAATATGCAAGTTGGAGTATGTAGTAGTGATAACATCTATACAGGCCCTAATAATACTACTGAGATGGATGCACTTAGAATGCCACTCGCTTATGCTAGTAATATTAATATAGTGTGCGATATTATTAAGAATAACTGGGCATTCTTTCTAATGTTAAAGCGTTAAATGGAGTTATAGGACATGAACCTAGATTCACCTTTAGGAACAACAGGTCCTTGAAAAGGCAGCTCTGCTACAAGATTGACAATGTACAACAATATAATCAATCCGACAGGTTAGGTACATACTGTTGTAGGAGGTGTACAGCCTGTCCATATATACATGTGGGAGGCCGCTTTTTACATCCACACAAGAGGTTCACCTTTGAGTCTAATTGTTATGCTGATTGTCAAACAAAGAATGTGGTTTACTTTAGTTATTGCACAATCTGCTATGCTTTTTACATAGGAAAGACCAATCGTCCTTTGAAAGACCGAATAGTGGAGCATATAAGGGATGTTAAGAATGCTAAGGAAAGCAGTGCACTTGCAATGCACGTCAAAGAAGAAGGTCACACACTTGGTTTTAAGTTTTTTGTACTTAAAATAGTCCCTGTCAAAAAAAGAGGAGGTAATTTGAATAGTCGTACAGAAGGTGTTGAGCAGGAATGGATACTCAAATTCCAGGCGGATGTACCACCTGGACTTAATAATAAAGTATCCTTAAAACCTTTTTTAAGAGCAAGATCACTGAAACATTAATATTTGTATGTAATATGTATATATAGTACATACTTTTAGTAATGTCTGCTGTGCTTAGCCTCTATATATATATATTTATACTTTTTATATGTACTGCATTTTTTGAACACACAGATTACATATTTGCATATTTTATGAATATATTTGTGTATATATACAATTTTGATACATGGCTTTATGAAGATATTATTAGAGTTTTAAATAGTTAGGATATTTGTATAGTTGTTGACCATTTCATTTTATAACATTAGCACCATGGTGTGCTAGCACTTTAATTTGCACTCCACATGCTTTTATGTCTTGTTTTTATTGGTTGCTATGTGACTTATGAGCCTATTTAAAATGTTTTGTTAAACCTGTTTAATGTTAGTCTGATGAAGTGGGAGTTGTCCACGAAAGCGCTCACTTTCTCTGTGTTCTGTTATATTAAATGGACTTTTGTTAATGTACCTGCTGTGTGCTACCAACGCTTTTTTCTTTGGATATGGTGGTCAATGTTTAGGCTACAGTCAACTTGCGTTCCCAAGTCTCTCACTACTGAGTAGATTCTTAGGGTATTATTATTCATATGATAGTCTGCAGGGATATTGTTTTTACTGAGGTGGGTAATAATGCATTTTTTAGCATTGAGTGTGAGTTCATGCTTTTGGCAACAATCATTGGTTTGTGTGAATCCCTCCTGAAGTATATTGACATGGTTTGGGGATTCAATGATTGTACTTAATTTGCAGTCATCAGCAAACTTAGTCAGCCACAACCCCTCTGTTTTGACCCAAACCTCTGAAAAGTATATTCCAAATAGGGGGCATAGCACTGACTCCTGTGGAACCCCACTGGTGAGAGGTCTGCTGGTTAAGGTAAAGTCTCCAACTTTGACTGCATGTGATCTGTCGATGAGACAGTTTGCAACCCACCTAATGATATAAGGGTTGATATTCAACTGGGAGAGTTTATCAATGATGCCCAAATGTGGGATTGTGTTGATGGCTTTGGCTAAGTCAAGGTAGGCTATATACACAGATTTGCCTTTGTCTATGCCTCTGGTGATGTTTTTAAAGAAGTCCACCAACCCATTGTACTGCCTTTGACAAAATTATACTGTGTCGGATCAAGGGTTTGGAGATCACCTATATCCTTATTTATAAGGTCCATGGTGATTCGTTCTATGGCCTTACAAATAAGGCTGGTTTAGCTTATGGGTCTGTAGTTGCCAGGGTCTGTTGTTGTACCCTTTATGAGGGGAAATGACAGTTGCTGTTTTCCATTCAGCAGGGACAAAACCAGTACTCCAGCTGTGGCTGAACAGAATACCTAATGGATTTGCTAACTCATGTCTTGGACCATTTAAAACACAACCTGGGATGCCATCTGGTCCCACAGAGGCTGTGTTTTTGGCCTTGGAGAAAGAATTAATGGCTTGTTCTTTGGAGGTAGAAGGTGGGGGAAATGTGGAGTTAAAGTTTTTAGGAATGTTTGGAGGGGACAGGGGGGTAAAATTTTCATCAAACCTGTCAGTTAATAGGTTAGCTATTTTCACAGAATCAGTTTGTGTGATGTCATCCACAGCTAGTTCAGCACACGTCTGGGTCATACCTTTTAGGTTACTGATATAGCTGAAGAATGCGTTATGGTTATCCTTAGCGCTGGTTGCTAAATTTTTTTGTAGGTGCCCTTAGAGGACTTTAAAAGTTGTCTTATTTGTTTGCTCAAGCAGGGGAGGGTGTTCTTCCAATGCTGGGACCTTCCACTTTAATTTTTAGACAGCAAGTTATTCCTCTTGTTGTATAACTTATTAATGCTAGATGTCCACCAGGGAGGCTTGTTTCTTGAGTAACTTATTTTGAGCCTATCAGGTATAGCAGAGTCAATATATTTGTATAAGTGATTGTACAGGGCATTTGTATCATTGTCAATGACATCTGTAGGAACAGGAGCTTGAAAATTATTTATGCCATCCCTTAGGAGGGTATAATTAGCTTTGGTGAAATTTTTTAGCCTGATTCCACCTAAGAGGGGTTCAGGTGTTATAGCTATATAAAATGTGACTGAGTTGTGATCAGATTTAACCAGTGAGGGTGATCAGATTTAACCAGTGAGGGTCCTATACATGTGGTGGTGCAACAGTCACCCATATTTGTGAGAACCAGGTCAAGATTATTTGAGCCACTTGTGGGGATGTATACTATTTTTTCCAGGGCATTAGTGTTAACAATGTCCAGGAACCTTTGTGCGAGCATGTTGGTACTCATATAAGATTCCCAGTAAATGGAGGGATAGTTAAAATCGCCCATGACTAGAGTGCTTGGTTGTAACCTGATTGACTCAAGTAGGTCCAAATAAACAGAGTGGGTATCTTGGTTCATTGAAGGGGGCCTATAGCTAAGGATGAATAAAAGAGGGGTCTTACCCACAGTTAGTTGAACTTGGAGTAACTCCATGGAGTTTTCCTATCTAAACAGTCTATAGGTATATTTATTTTTGATGACGATAGATACTCCTCCTTCTTTGGTTCTCACATGTTTATTTTGCGGTCTGGAAGTGTGGAAGGCATTGTAGCCATGCAAGGCTGGGGTACTCTCTGTGGTCCTGAGCCAAGTTTCTGTGACTGCAGAGATGTCAACATCCTTCAGGGATAGGAGTGCTTCGAGAGAGTGTTTAGCAGCATAACCTTAAATTTATATGAGTGATATTTTCACATTGAAAATTTTGTTCTTGAAACTTTGCCTAAAAAAGGGCACTATGGGTCAAGCAAGCACCTTAGCCCATAACCGAAAGACTAGAGGTGACAGGTGAAGATCAGCTCTGGCAAAGCAGTGTGGTATATCAACCATGTTATCCCAGGCTGACAGGAACTGGATCTCCTTAGAATGACACTGGAAACTAAGCCAATTGTTGACGTAAATCCTTTTTTGTTTATGTTGTGCTATCATCATAGATGAGGGTAGAATGCTGCTCAAGGCTAGGGACATACCTGCCTGGGACACATATTCAGAGGGGTCAATCATGTCTCTGTTCATATAGTCCAGTGAAGTACATCTCAAGTCATTCACAACAACATGAACTATGACAGAGTCATAATGGTACTTGTTGTTGAGAGACGTGAGTGCATGTGTGATCTCACGGATCATAGAACCTGATAGACAGTTGGCCATAACCTTCTCCTTCTCCAGCCTGGTAAGTGGGACATCTGTGTGTCTTACATTAAAGTCACCTATGACTAAAAAGTTGGTTTAAATGTGCACTGCCTTATGGGCTTATTTGGTGTGAAACTGATGCTTGTGTTTTTATGTGCATTGAGCAATGTAGATGCACTATTAGCTGTAGTATATTTGTGTTTGGAAGGTCTCTGGTGTTTGGATAGGTTTCTTGTGAGTACCTCCATGTATGATGGTTTATGTGTTGAGTGCATGGTTTGCAAAGGAGGTGTAGTATGTGAGCTGACAACCTGTTCAGTGTTACTGTTGTGTGTGTGAGAGAGCAAGGACTCTAGATTCTTAGTGTAGATGCATCTGTCACAAATTGTACTTGGCTGGTTTAGGAATAGAGGGTTGTCAGTATACATGAGGCAGCTGCTACACTGTGTCTATAATATTACCATGTCAATAATTCTGTTCATTGAACACCCTTATGTTGACATATGTACACTGAAATACCTAAATGTGGAATGGCCACAAAAGTGATTTTTTTTTCCAGGAAAAAAATTACTGGGCCAAAAAAAAAACAGAACAAAACAACAGAGACAATGAAGTGGGGGACTTTGCCCCCCCACCCCCTACTGAAATATACAAACTCCGAGATCGCAATACAGTGCGGAAAATGGCAAATTCCTGACCATGGTCAAGTGATTTTTTTTTTCCCTGGGGAAAAAAAAAATCACTTTTGTAGCCATTCAACATTTAAGTATTCCAGTATATATGTGTCAATGTAAGGGTGTTCTATGAACAGCCCTGTTGACATGGCAATATAGACCCGCTACACTTCCTCAGGATACCCATGTCAATCAAGCTGGTAGCAGAAATGGAGGGAAACTGACTATCTGTAATACTAGGTTAAATCCTGTTTTAACAGTCAGGAGGGAAAATGGAGGGATGTGGTATAACTGGATGCTCTAAGCGGGACATATGCTAATAGGGTGCTCTATAAAAGGTCTATACTAGCGGGTGTACTCTAAATGGTATGGCACTATTGTAGATTTGGTGGTTTTGGGACTGCTTAAGGGAAAAAAGTGCAGCTGAGGTGCTCTCTGAACAGCTAAGTGCATTTTAAGGACTTCCCATCTGGATCACGCGCAACTACTATGGGAAAATGTATCTACTGAAGTTTTTGTGCCTATAACTGCCAGTGGTTACCTCCACTGCACAGTAGTTCACAATGGTGCATGGTAGTACACTATGCGTAAACAGATTAATACAGTAGAGCAGTGGCTGGTCGCCTAACTCTGTAGAGCTGTTTTAAAACAAGTGAAAAGCTGTGCAAATGTGGGGCTTATGTAGCAACAGTGAGCAAACTGAATTAAACAATGTAATCAGTAAAAAAGCTCAAAACTGAGCCCTGCACCAGCAATGTTCAATCAGATGATAGCTTAGTTTACTGTTCAATTTAACAAACAGAACCAGATTTAGGAGGTCTGAACCTATTCTATGCTACAGCAGATAAAAGTGTAATAAATCAGCAAGAACAATTTTAAAAAATCAGCAATATAGCACAAATACAATTTAAAATTACAAAGTACAGTATAAAATTGTACTTTGGTTAGCAGAATGCAACAGATTCCTTGGATTGTACAGATGAATACAAAAGAGCAGTGGCTGGTTGCCTGACTCTGGAGCTGTGGTATAACAGTAAGCAAACCGAATTATCTGAATGTAACAAATAATATGACTACTGAATTTTACCTCACGTATTCTTTTCAACTTATGTTATTGTTTATCATTGCACTCTATTATGAAACATAAGTTCTATGTTTTTTCATTACATTTTTTCACTCATATTTTGTAGTGTAACTTGATACTTCGTGATGTAACATATTTGTACTTGTTTTGCATTGCAATTGAAAATATTTGCTCTTGATTTTTGAAATATTGTGATTGTAGAGCTTTTTTCCCCGTGCCTCCACTGAAAATGTCCATTTTCTGTCTCAGTCAGACTTTCCTGGTAAACAAATGTCAAATAAATACATAAATAAATAAGATGAACAAGGTCATTCTTCATTTCTTCTCCTATTTCTATGTGTTTTTAATCATTGATTTGGATAATTTGCTTACTGTTACGAATCTGGGGTGGGTGCTCATGCTGATATTTCTTTGTATAGACAAATAGTTTCATTACCAATTTATTCCAGTTCTGGTTTTGATTAACCTTCTATGAAATATTCTCCTTCTATGCTTTGTACTGGGCTGTACAACTGCTGTGATATTTCAATTAAATTTCTTTCTGGTGTTGCAAAATCTGTCAAAGAGTTCTTTTCATAGGTCTTTCATTTGTTCATTTGTCTGGTTTATGTGGCTTTTTGTTTTAAAACCATTGCTTCATGTTATGCATCTCTTGTTATAATGTTTCCTTTAATTTCTGTAATGTACTCATTTTCTCCAGTCTAGCTGAGGTGCAGTTTCTAGTGCAGAGAGTAATTTTTCTAAGGTTTATTGGCTACACATACTGAATAATGGCATTGCAGTCACAGACGGCTCCAGGTTCCGTTTCTTTTCTTGCAGGGGCACAGTAGTGGCAAAGTAGCCGACTGGTGAGGCACATACGATATGTGAAGTATAGAATACATAATACATGGTAAAAGCTCAACCCAATCCGTTGTTAAAACTGAAAGACTATTCGTCATGTTCAAGGAATATGGTTTGGATGAAATATTGGTATGCTACAATGTAACAAGTCAAATGTGTGTCTACCAGTACAACAGAGGTGGGAAAACATCTTACACAATGACACGTGTGCCTCAGTAGAAAGAGACAAATATCATTAACCCAAATTCAAGAACAAAAAGTTGGGCATATTTTGAAGTGTGCTACATTAAAAAAACGATACATCTTGCCAGCATAATGGAAAAAACACAAATCTTCCCATTGCAGACACTGGTAAAAAGTAAGGAAGTTTAAAAGTTTTTTAAAAGTTCCATGAAGTAGGCACAAAAGTGGGTTCATTAAGCGCTCCTGTATTACAAGGATAGTGTTGACACCTATGGAAGAATGTAGGAGAGGATCTGCCATTACTTGGAGTTAAAAACTGGAAACCTTAAAACATGCAGTTCAGCTACTTTATTTAATTTTACATTTGCAATTACTGCTAAAGAGGTAAGAGCTGCCCTATGAACAAAAATCAAAGTAATTCAGGCAAAAAAGTGAAAATAATAAAAAGGTTCGAGAAACTGTGAAAAATGCTGGTACTCTCAATACTGCCCTTATTTTTATATAGAAGTTAAAAAATTATTTCCTTCTGCCTCCTATAAAGGGGGTTTGAAGTGAATTCTGGGGGAAAAAAATCTCCAAGAACACCTTACAACAGCAGGTCTATTGATATAAAGTAACCATTGCCACTTAATGTTTCTGATGCATTAAAATAGTCAAATATATAATGAAATAACTGAGATATAGTGGCAACCATTATTATGTATTTAAACTTTTTGTTCACCGTGAAAGTTCCACTGTGCCAATAGTCTCTTTGTAATGTGAGAACCAGAGTGGTATTCATACTGACTAGGCGAAATTTGGCTGGGACATCAGAGAAGTTACCCTACTGTTTGGAGCTGCGAGATTGTGCTGGAGGGCTCCTATAGCAGCAAGGAATAGGCCTAAGGGAAGTAGCAACATGGAAGAGGAGACACAAGCTAGGGAGAGTTTGGATGTGGAAAGTGAGAAGTTGGAAAAAAGATTTGTTTGAGCTTCAGAATGTGTACAAAGATTTCCATGTGACAGATATTACAAATGAGCAATGTTTAGCTGTCTCCATGGAGAAGGAAATCTGTTGAAGTGGTGCAGATAACAGAACTGTTGTCAGGAGGGTTTGCAGATGACAACTGAGTAGGATGATCCTTGTGATAGTTCTGTTGTTTCATACGGTAAGATAGCAGATAGCATTTTCAGAAGTGCTGAGGATGGTAATATGGAAGAGGAAACAGGTGATTTGGCAGCAGAGAAAGCAACAGTTAAAACTTGTGCAGCAGTGACAGAAAATGGAAAGCAGTAAAAAACTGAGAAGGTATCTGTTTTCATGGCAGTATATAACACAGTAACTAAAACATATGCAGCAGTGACAGCAGGCAAAAAGGACAGCAACAACAAACTGTAAGTAAAACTCTTTTAAAAAGTAGAGAAGACCAACTGTGAGAATAAGAACAAAAAATGACTGTAATAGACAGATATTATATATGGGACAGCTTCATAACTGTTCTAGGTTTTAAAGCTCAAGAAATTCAGTCTGTTATAGATATTGGGGCAGAGACTTTATGTGACTTAACATTTAAAACTGATGGACTGATGAAATTTCTGGAACTGTGTAACAAAAACAAGGGCATTTATCTGTGGAGTAATTTGTTTTCTGTTAGTAACTTAAATGTTAAAAAATGTTATGTTGCATTTCAGTATTGATGAACTGTAAGAAGATGATGTTAAAAAATGCGTGCATAGTCTGTGTGAAACAGCTGATAAAACTCTTAGTCAGGAGGGAGACTTATGGAATAAAGGGTGGTCTATGGAAGCTGTTTTCAAATGTGAAAAAATATGGAGAAACACTTGCCACATATTACCATTGTGGCTGGTCATAGAAGGACATTAAAATATGCTGGCCAACTTAAATCATGTATCTTTTATGGGAACTTTCTCCTTTAATTAATGATTGTGACAAGGGGCAATGTACCCATTGTGGGAAGAAATGGCATACAGCAAGAAGGTGTGTGCCTGAATGCAGGTTGTGTGAAAAAGGAACACTTTTGGATGGATTGTCAAGGGCAAACACTAAATAATGAAAATGAAGGAGAAACGGAAGAAAAATTCCATGAGGAAGGACAAGCGGCTGGGGAAGTGAATGTAATAGGTGAGGAAGAAATTGTAGAATAAGAAAAGGTATGGAGAGAAACATAAGGAGAGAGAGAGTAAGAAAAGTCAAGAGATGGGACTGATACTAATATTTTTTAAGTTCTAGTCAGTAGAAAATCTGATTCTGAGGATGTACATAAACCCAGGAAAATATTCAGTTCAGGAAAGAATAAAATAACAAAAGGGGAATTAAAAATATTTCCTCTAAACTTAAAACAAAAGAAAAAAAAAACAATTTTGAAATATTTTCAGTTACTGTGTACATTATTTTTAACACTGTAAGAAGGATAGGGATACTGGAACAGTTTGTTCTGGAGTGGCTGTGTTAACTGTTCTGGGTGTGAGGTGTTGAGAAAAGTTTTATAGAATTATAGCATTATATGCCTGTTTAAATAGCAAGGGAAGAGAGACTCTTTCATTAAATACTAGACTATGCAGTAGTTAACATGGACAGAGGGGATGAGGAAGTGATGGGTAGGTGTGGTGTTAAGCAAAGGAATGCAGAAGGTCAGATGGTAGTGGATTTTGCGAAAAGGATGGACACGGCTGTGATGAATATACATTTTAACAAGAGGGAGGAGCATAGGGTGACATACAAGAGTCTAGGAAGATGCAGACAAGTGGATTATATCTTATGTAGAAGGGCCAGTCTGAAAGAGATTGGAGACTGTAAAGTGGTGGCAGGGGAAAGTGTAGTTAGGCAGCATAGGATGGTGGTTTGTAGGATGACATTGGTGATCAAGAAGAGGAGGATGAGTGTGAGGGCAGCACCAAGGATCAAATGGTGGAAATTGAAAAAGGGTAATTGTGAGGTGATGTTTAGGGAAGAGTTAAGACAGGCACTGTGTGGCAGTGAAGAGTTACTGAATAGCTGGGTAACTACAGCAGAGCTAGTAAGAGAGATGGCTAGAAAGGTGCTTGATGTGACATCTGGAAAGAGGAAGGAGGACAAGGAGACCTGGTGGTGGAATGAAGACGTACAGGACAGTATACAAAGAAAGAGGTTGTCAAAGAAGAAGTGGGATTGTCAAAAAAAATGAAGAAAGTAGACAAGAGTATAAGGAGATGAGGTGCATGGCAAAGAGAGAGGTGGAAAAGGTTAAGGATAAGGCGTATGGAGAGTTGTTTAAAAGGTTGGACACTAAGGAGGGAGAAAAGGACCTGTACTGATTGGCTAGACAAAGGGACCGAGCTAGTAAAGATGTGCAGCAGGTAAGGGTGATAAAGGATAATGAGGGAAACATACTCACAAGCGTGGAGAGTGTGTTGAGCAGATGGAAAGAGTACTTTGAGGGGTTGATGAATTAAGAGAATGAGAGGGAGAGAAGGTTAGATGATGTGCAGATAGTGAATCATGAAGTGCAGTGGATTAGCAAGGAAGAAGTAAGGATAGCTATGAAGAGGATGAAGAATGGAAAGGCTGTTGATCCAGATGACATACCTGTGGAGGTGTTTAGTTGAAATGGCAGTGGAGGTTTTAACTAAATTGTTTAATGAAATCTTGGAAAGTGAGAGGATGCCTGAGGAATGGAGAAAAAGTATTTTGGTACTGATTTTTAAGAATAAGGGTGATGTGCAGAGCTGTAATAACTACAGAGGGATTAAATCAGTCACAGCATGGAGTTATGGGAAAGAGTAGTGGAAGCTAGGTTAAGAAGGGAGGTGATGATTAGTGATCAGCAATATGGTTTCATGCCAGGAAAGAGCACTACAGATGCGATGTTTGCTCTGAGAATGTTGATGGAGAAGTACAGAGAAGGTCAGAAGGAGTTGCATTGTGTCTTTGTGGATTTAGAGAAACCATATGACAGGGTGCCTAAAGAGGAGTTGTGGTATTGTATGAGGAAGTCGGGAGTGTGAGAGAAGTATGTAACAGTGGTACAAGATATGTACAAGGGTAGTGTGACAGCGGTGAGGTCTGCGGTGGGAGTGATGGATGTGTTTAAGGTGGAGGTGTGATTACATCAAGGATCAGCTCTGAGCCCTTTCTTATTTGCAATGGTGATGGACAGGTTGACAGACAAGATCAGACAGGAGTCCCCGTGGACTATGATCTTTGCAGATGACATTGTGATCTGTAGAGAGAGTAGGGAACAGGTGGAGGAGACCCTGAAGAGGTGGAGGTATGCTCTAGAGAGAAGAGGAATGAAGGTCAGCAGGACTAAGACAGAATATATGTGTGTGAATGAGAGGGAGGCTAGAGGAATGGTGAGGATGCAGAGAGTAGAGGTGGCGAAGGTGGATGAGTTTAAGTACTTGGGATCAAAAGTTCAGAGTAATGGTGAGTGTGGAAGAGAGGTGAAGAAGAGAGTACAGGCAGGTTGGAGTGGGTGGAGAAGAGTGTCAGGAGTGATTTGTGACAGACGAGTACCAGTAAGAGTGAAAGGGAAGGTCTACAAGAAGGTAATGAGACCAGCTATGTTATATGGGTTGGAGACAGTGGCATTGACAAAAGGCAGGAGTCAGAGCTTGGCATGGCAGAGATGACGATGTTAAGATTTGCACTGGGTATGACGAGGATGGACAGGATTAGGAATGAGTATATTAGAGGGTCAGCCCTGGTTGGAAGGTTTGGAGACAAAGCCAGAGAGGCAAGATTACATTGGTTTGGACATGTGCTGAGGAGGGAGGCAGAGTATATTGGGAAAAGGATGCTAAGGATGAAGCTGCCAGGTAACAGGAAAAGAGGAAGGCCTAAGATAAGGTTTATGGATGCGATGAGAGAGGACATGCAGGTGGTTGGTGTGACAGAGCAAGATGCAGAGGACAGGAAAAAATGGAAACAGTTGATCTGCTGTGGCGACCCCTAATGGGAGCAGCCGAAAGAAGAAGAAGAAGAAGTAGTCAGCATGAAAATTATAATTGCAGGGTACTTTAATTTTGATTTAAGGGGAAAAAGTAAGAAGAAAGGGAAAGATGTAAAAAAAAAATACAGGAAGTGATAAAATGTGCTAAATTAGCCATATAGAACAAAAGTCAAAGGATTTATAGAAGGGGGACACTTGGCTCTAAAACTGATTATTTTGTATTGTCGGAAGGATTGAGGGTAGCAGATGGTTCTACAGTTGTGACCGATTTTCAGACCATTTAACAATATGGATGGAGGTGATGGATGAAAGGGAGTATATTAAAATACAAAAGGGAATAAAAATAATAAATGTAAAATTAAAGGATGAAAGTGGAGACTGGGAAGTATTTCAGTTGTGGAAGTATCATGAAATTCAAACATAAGTATAAAACGTGTTTATTTTTTAAATGGCAGGATGTTGTAGAAAGGAAGAGAAAGTAAAGTATGGGAAAACAGAAATGCATTAGTGAATTTAAAGAAGAATACAAGAGAGTACAATGACATGGGAAAAGAAATAAAGTAAATTGAGAAAAAATTAAGACAATACTGGTTAGGCAGAGGTAATTTTACAGCAGAGAAAGGAGGAGATATCTGCATATCTAGGTAAAATAATAAAGGAGGATATTAATATAATAAGGGGAATAAAATGTAAAAGGTGAAGGAAAAAGGACACAAGAGCAAATTATAAGAATTGTAACACAGCATTTGGAAAATAAGAAAGAAAGTAATAAAAAATTTTCCGAACGAGTTAAGGAAGAATTTGAAAAAAAATTGCTATACGTGAAGTGGATGAAGTTCTTAGAGAAGTAAATGCTGATTCAGTATCAGGCCCAGATTGTATATGGTATGGAATGTACAAGAAAATATGTATTGGCAAAGAGTGTTTTGTAAATTTGCTGAAGGAATTATTGAAGAAAGGGTTTGTTTATGAAGAGTTATACAGTGCGATATTAAAATTTATCTGGAAGAAAGATGAGAAGAATGAGATAGAAAATGAAGACTCGTCACACTAAATAACAGATTATAAAACTTTGTCAGAGACTCGTCACACTAAATAACAGATTATAAAACCTTTGTCAGAGACTCGTCACACTAAATAACAGATTATAAAACCTTTGTCAGAGACCAATCACACTAAATAACACAGATTATAAAACCTTTGTCAGAGACCCGTCACACTAAATAACACAGATTATAAAACCTTTGTCAGAGACCCGTCACACTAAATAACAGATTATAAAACCTTTGTCAGAGACCCGTCACACTAAATAACACAGATTATAAAACCTTTGTCAGAGACCCGTCACACTAAATAACACAGATTATAAAACCTTTGTCAGAGACTCGTCACACTAAATAACAGATTATAAAACCTTTGTCAGAGACCCGTCACACTAAATAACACAGATTATAAAACCTTTGTCAGAGACTCGTCACACTAAATAACACAGATTATAAAACCTTTGTCAGAGACTCGTCACACTAAATAACAGATTATAAAACCTTTGTCAGAGACCCATCACACTAAATAACACAGATTATAAAACCTTTGTCAGAGCCTCGTCACACTAAATAACAGATTATAAAACCTTTGTCAGAGACTCGTCACACTAAATAACACAGATTATAAAACCTTTGTCAGAGACTCGTCACACTAAATAACAGATTATAAAACCTTTGTCAGAGACCCGTCACACTAAATAACAGATTATAAAACCTTTGTCAGAGACCCGTCACACTAAATAACAGATTATAAAACCTTTGTCAGAGACTCGTCACACTAAATAACACATATTATAAAACCTTTGTCAGAATACTACAGAGGAGAATGCAAGGAAAGAAAGTATAAATGGCAAAAATGGAAAGGTTGTCAAGTATTGTTTTTGGTTGTGAGAGAAATGGTGGGAGATGTACGTAAAAGGGAGACTATGGAATGTATGGTAGGTAATAGTAGCAAGGCATTTCATACAGTTGGATATGTTGCTTTCTGGGATGTTTTGCAGAAATATGGAAAAAATAATAAAATTAAGAGAGTGTATATGTCAGCATATCGAAATAACAGAGTGAGTGTGTTAGTGTTATGTGGCTAGGTAAAGATATATACGTGGAAGTGTGGTGTAAGGCAAGGATGTCCCATGAGTGGAATATTATTTGCACTGGTAATGAATATGATATTGAGTGAAGTAGCTTATAAAATGAAATATCCTAGATATATGATGCAAAAGGAGGTGGTGATTCCAGTAATTTTGATATATTCAGGCTATATGGTTGTAGGTGCTAAGAATAAAATATGGATGAGGGAAGTGTTGGTGTGTCTGAATGGATGTTTAAAGAAAATTGGAATGACATTGAATAAAGATAACAGTTAGGGTTTGGGTAATTTGATGAAAATTAGGGGAAGGTATTTCTCAATGAATGAAGTATCTTTGCTAAGAATAAAAGTTGGGAGAAATGATGTACTTATAATGCAATGGGAGGGTTTGATAAAAGAAATGAAAGAAATAGGACTTCTGTAGTGGTCATATAGATTAGCATTCAGGAAAGAGGTTTATCTGGTGAATGTTGTATTAATGGAAAAAATAGTATATATGTCAAATGAAAAAAAAATAAAAATGAAATTGGGCAATGGATGCTTTAATTCATATGGATTTCAAGATTAAATCCAATGAAAAGAAGTGTTGTATATATGCGTGAAAATGAAAGGGGATTGGCTTTATTAAATCCAGTTGTTAATTCTACTTCTTTAAACTTGATTAGATTATTAAAGTAAGTAAAGGAAGAGAATGAAAATTTAATAGTGTGAATGTTTAAATATAAGTACAAAAAGTTCTGGGAGATCATGACGACAACAAAAAAGACAAAAAGAATATGTAAATGAAGAAATTAAAAATAATCAAGAAAAAATACCAATATGGAAAATAAAAACTGATGATATAGAGAAAGATAGAAAGATGTGGTATAATATTGTGATGAAACAATAAAGTTATGTAAATCCGTAAGGAAATTTGCCAGAAAAAGTGACTGAAGCCATTAAAGTAAGGAGAAAGTGGTGTATCAAGATAGTAGAGTGTCAGGATTTCCTATGCAAACTGGTAATAAATAAGTTACCAATAAAAGGGAATATGCCATATAAAAAAAATTGGAAAGCATATGTTTATTTTTTGGGGGAAGAGACAACAGAGCATTTTTTTTAATGTAAAGGAGTGGTGAAACTCAAGAAAAAGTTAGGTGAAATTTTTTTGAGACTATTAATGACATAAACTGTGTAGATAAAAATGATTATTTATTGATATTATAAGAACAAGAGAAAAGAATATAGGAGAAGGGTAGATAAGAAATTAGGTTTGGCAATACACCAAATTGTCCAGGGACATCTTCAGTAGGGGTTAGACAAATATATCAGTGAGAGGTAAGAGGGTGGGGGGATGAAAGGGTTAAAGGGTAGATTAGGAGGAAATGAGTTAAAGGGTGGGAGGGGTTTAAGGGGCTTAGGCAAGACCAGCTTGGTAAGGAATCACATTTTTGCCTGAACTTGCTGATGCAAGGTACACCCATGATGACCTAGGGTAGTGTGGTGAGTAGGCCTTGGAAGGTATGTGGTAAGTTGATAGATTAGCTATTTTTTTCTGCTCCTGTGTTTAGTCATGGGTTACTTATTGGCTCAAGGGGATTTCTGTAGGAGTGAGTCACTTTATTAATTTCATGTTAGTTGTGTGTTTGCTTGTTAGTGGTGCAGCTCGCAGGGATGTTCAGGGTTATGTGGCATCAGCTTGTGGACTGTGAAGGAGTGAGTTAGTTTATTAACATGTCTGGGGTTATTTGCTAGGCTTGGTAGGATTGGGATTGGTGTTCATTCATTGGTGGCATCAGGTTGTCCTGAGTTAATTAATGGTGTTTATCTGGTTGAAGTGTGTGAGCTTTGAATGCAATCTTGGGGGTTGGAGAGGTAATTTCCATGAGTTATCTCCATTTCCTTATTGAGCTGGACAGCTGACCTGGGTATCGTGGCATTCCAGCTCTTATTGTCATTGTTCAGCCATGTTCAGCAGCATGGATGTTAAGTCTTGGTTCATGGGCTTGCAATAGGCATCATTGCAGCGCATGCACAGTTGTGCCCCTTGTGGGGGTTGACCGTTATTCATTTAGTGCTGTTTGTCTGCATAAGAGTACTTCCTACAGGATGATGAAAATCACAATGATGATGAAGATGCAGAGGGTTTCTTGGGCAGCAAGGAGTGCCTAGCCTTTCTAGACAGGATGGTTAGTATTATACTGTACAAGTGTATTTCAGACACACAGTACTGTGAACTACATCACATTTTTTTCAAGCATTTCAGAGTTCATGTGCCAATACTCAGTGCTGTATCATGAAACAACCTCAGCTAACCTTTTCAGCTCTTGTAAAAAAAAAAATGAATTTAATAAATCTGATATCATTCAGCAAATGTAACCATTTTGGCTAATGTGAAAAAAAAATCTGGTTTATCATGAAGTGGAATATATCATTCAGAATGCGTATGATATAATTAAGTGCAGTGACTACCAGGGCAGTTACTTAGACATTGTGGCTACAGTCTTTCCTGCAGAATGCTGGCAGGGTGACTTATGTGACTTCACTTACCTTTCAGCTTGTATGCAGTAAAGTTAATGACTGTAGCTACTTATGGACATTGGTTATTCTGCAAATACTAATACAGCTTCTGTAGTAATACCTTTGTTATTGTATGATTTGGTTTCAAGGTGTTGGTTTGTTTAGGCTACATCACTGTGCAGTACTCACCTGGTTTACATGTTGATGTTGCCTGGTTTGAGTGGTGGTGAGCGTGACTGGATTTCATAGAGACACATATCCTGAGACCATAGGGCTTAATGGGTTTTTAGCATTGCTAGGAATGGCAATGCTGTTTTTGTTTGTGGGGTACACCAGGGCTTTAGACCTGGTACAAAGAGTCTTTCTTGCCAGGTGAAGCTTGAAGGAGTAAGGATCGTAAAGATGGCTGATTATGGAGGCTGGTAGTATTTTGTTTATGGGATGGTATGTTCGTTTATTCGAAGTGTGATGGAAATATTTTGGGTAATTATTTTGTATTACACTTTGGCAGGATTCTATAATGTTTGTCTTATGTAGTGGAGAATCTTTGACCAGAGTTTTTGGTGAGTTTACGCTGTTCTGTACATTAACTTCAACATTTTTAGATTTTATGTGGGTTTATGTAATTTAGTTATATAACTCGGCAAGTCTGTAATTAATTAGGGGAGGGTGGAAATATGTAAAGATGACTGGAATGGCTGTTTTCGTATATATGGGGTACTTACATTTTATGGATACAGTTTTCAGGATGCTCATGTTCGCTAAGCATAAGATGGAGGTGAATGGGTTACAAGTGGAAGACAAAATGGTGCTCTGGCTCTGGTGGGGATCTTTGATCAGGTGGCATCTCATCACGCTGTGTTTGTGGGTGATGGGGATGTCTATAGCTGCTGTGGCTTAATGTGACACCACTTCCACTGTTCCCAATTATATTGTATAAGTTAAGTCCCTCCCTAACCTACCTCAATTCCTCTAGCCTCTCAAACCACTTAACCCCTTATTATCCAAAGGCTTAGCTCCTGTTAACTGACTTAACCATACCAACCCCCCCCCCTTTTCCTCCTAAAATGCTCCCCACTCATAGACTAAAGATAGACCTGGACAAATTGGATTGTCTCAAACTTCATTTATGTACCTTTTCCTGTCCATAAAACAGATGCATGTACTGCATACCCCTCAAGTGTACCTCATTATGAGGAACGCACCTCATTTGGGGGTCTTAAAAAGTTCATGTTCCTCACAGTTCCTCAATGTTCCCCATTGAAAGACTCTGTCATACATTCAGTGTTAGGGATTTTTTAAGTGAAATCAATGGTAAATAGAAATGAATTGTATTAATTCATTAAAAGATCTTCTTTATAAGTAAAACCAGCATTTTTTAACCAACCTATGGTCTTCCTAGTTGAAGTTGTTAGTAAGCCATTAGTATGTGTTCCACATTTTGCCCATTTGTTCCACATTATGAGGACTAGTGTTCCTCATTTTGGAGATGGAAGGTTGAGAGCTGTGGCATGTAGCACCAGCACATTCTGTCTTGATCCCTCCAATAACTATACAAAAGCAAAGAGATGGCTCAGAGTTCAGTGATTAGGAGAGAAACCATATTTGCCCTACTGAAACAGAAGCTTGAATATCAGATGAATTATCCTTTCCAGCATCCTGGCAAAGGCCTTTCCAAAAATTCTGAGCTGCCTGATCTTTCTGAAATGTTACTTACCTCCCTTCCTCACTTCTGTTAATAATGCAACCCACTTTTCCAGCACTTTACATAAATGCTGACGTGTACCAAACTTGATAACGTGAACTTTTTAAAATGTTGGATTATAAACACACCAAAAGATGCATTCATTAAAAAACAACTGACACCTCAAAATGATTTCTTGCTTCTATGCGTCTGCTTTTTGGCTGCAGTCTGTTTCTGTTCTGTGTTTATTAATAGCAACAGAAATTTTCTGTTCCAGTTTAAAACTTTAACAAAATCTACAACCTTTTTCAAATTCTTCAAAGTTTAGATATATTGATTGATAAGAAGTTAAAATGTTACTTTCTGAATGCAGTCCTACTGAAAACTACTAGTACTAAACAGAACTCATGCCACAGAAAAATAAAATTACGATGCACATTTATTCACATATGCAATATATTTTATTACATAATTCTGAGGGCTGAGAACCTCAGCCTTGTCCTATATTTAACCCAAATACTCACAGATTTCCTTTCAGTATTATTTAATTTTACATTTGTTTACTTTAATTCATGCTAGCTTTAATCACTTCTAGAAAATGATAATTTTATATCTGGAACTTTGCAAAGGATCAAAACATATATAAATCACTAAATTTCTTTTACTTTTGCCTGCCCTGTAATTTACTACTGGAAATTCAGCAGGATTTACTCTCTGTCAACTGCATACAAGATTCATTCGTGCAGAGCTCTACAAATGTACCTACCAGTAAACGCGCCCATTTGTCTAGCATCATATTGTGGAAAATCTACAAAATGTAAACCAGTCTATTAGTCAGAAAAGTAATATAATTCAGGAAGGGAATTCTAGGTTTACATTCTGTTGTTTTCTAACCATAACTCAGAAAAGTTGATAACTGCAGCAAAACTGAAGTAATTTTCTCTATGGCATCCATTTCCCTAAACAAACAGTAGAACTTTATACAGCTTGAAGCATTAATTAAGCTTGTATTTTTTATTTGGGGTCCAGTTATAAATGTTATAGAAGCAAATAGTTATGTTCATTTCTGCTGCTTCCTTACAGAATGTAGTGAAATGGAAATAAGATGAAAAAAATTCCATGCAGTTATAGTTAATGGAAATTATCTAGACTTATGCTTTGAATATTGTTTGCAGACTTGTCATAGAGTTCAACAAATCTGATGGATAATATACAATGCTATCATAATTACAGACATTATGGCAGTCTTTTGATTCATAGCTTCACCTAAATTATAGTAGACACTGGCACAGTTCCGCACTTAGTGGAAAGTGAGTGAACACATTGAGTAAAAGTCAGTGGAATGGTTCAAATCTAATGCAGTATACTATGGTCTTAGTCTTAGCTACATTTTCTAAGTACAGACAATGGCGTCTGATATTCAATCAAATAAAGACAAATCAACTGAGTACTGAAACAGAATGTTGTCATATTCTGTTAGAGCAGATTATCTTTGATAATTTAAAGATGTAAGTGTACAGGAACAGTGATACTACAAAACCAGTGTACAGAGTAGATACCAAGAACTGGCCAGGGATGTAGTCCGAAATGTATATTTTGAACACATACCTTATGCTTTTGCCCCCACCACCCACCCATCATTTAAAAATGTACTCGGCGCTCAAAACACTGCACTGCCCCTACGCACTTTGGAAGTGGATAGTATATTCAATTGTTGCTACTTGTAACCATAAAGATTATTATTTGACAGGTGCATTCTTCTCAAGAAAACATGTTTTATATAGCACTCAGAGCAGACAATAGTTTGGATAGTTCTAAACATTCTGCGATGTTTGAGCTAAAAGGTTTCTGACAGATGTTCAGAAAAAAAGTAATCACTTGAGTACAGAGAGAATGCCTAGATACACTCTTAGAACTGGGTAGAGAAATGTTGCCAAGTTGTATATTATTCATGCAGATAATCGAAAGAAGGCAAAAGTGGTGAATTATACTGAAGACTTAAACATTTTGTAGCAAGAAAATAGCTGTCCTACATATGAATCCTGCCAGCTCTGTTAGTGTGTATGGGTGCGTGTATCTGTGTATGTGTATGTGTGCCACGATTCAGTAATTCAGGTAATAAGAACTGGAACATTAATAGGCCTGGCCGTGTAGAACTTCAGAAAGCATCCTGACACCCACTTTCACAGAAGGTGAAGTAATTTATCAAACAATACCTTGTGAGAAAATATAGCTGGCAGGCAGAGAACTGATCTGCAGGACAAACCCAGAGGGTAGTGGGAAATGGACAGAATATGCAATATACACACAGAAAAGTGTAGAAGAGAAAGAAGGGGTGAAGCACAGTCTGACCCCTGTGGTTTGCATCTTTTTTAAGAAACAGTTTTGCAATTTAGATAGAAAATATCCCTATATAAAAATGAGGCAGATTTCTAGCAGTAAGCATAAATCCATAAGATGTTATAGAACAAGATAGCACTTCTCAAGGTATAAGGGTTTACGAATGATGATTATATTTGAATTCGAAGCTTTCATTGTGATGGACTGAAAAAGGAAAAAAATAAGTATAAATACAGGATTCAATACTAAGAAATAAACTTGAATTGGAGAGCTGATTCCCCCTTACTTTAAGGGAGATCTCCAGAAAAGTAATGTGAATAGAGTAAAGTGGATTCTTTCTTGAAAAGAAGCAGTATTACTATCAGATGTGTTTCCCTAATTCTGACTGCTAACTATGGTTAAAATGCAAGTAGAGCTATTTTTTCAGGTCTGAAAACAATGCCACTGCAAAATATATCTGTGAAGCAACCATTTAGGGTACACATACAAGGAATTATTCATAGAAATAAAAAGGATCACTGTGTGGGAAGTGGAAAAAAGGAGGAACAGTGCAGCCTGACAGAAACCTTTATAAGGTGTCAAAATGCATTTATAAGGAGTTGAAGGGGCTATGTAGATATGGTTAGGTGGGACCAACTTCAAATATATAATGCTATGGCAATGAAAATAGTGTCTTCCTTCAGCCATTTGGTCATGATTCCCTGAAAATCCCAGAGTGACAGAAGAAGACACAGCGGTAAAGTTTAATGGGCACAGAGAACTGGGATATAAGGCTGTTTAATGGGCTTAGGCAGGACTGCAGCAGGTGAGTGGCTACTTCCACAAAAACAAAAAGAAAGTAAAGGTACAATTTGAATGGGGATGAGAAAAAAGTTTTAATTTCACTGTTGTATGGTCAAAATGTTTGTGCTATGATACCAGATGGTGGGGGATTGTTTGATAAAATGATGCATGTTGGTTCCATGTTTTAGATCCTTCCGAATTATGAGAAATACTCACAGGTGGCTAAAAATGAAATTAACCTTTCCTATAAAAAATTGGCATGTTTTTGGAAGAGCTAATGTTAATGATCCAACATCCCAATGTATCTTCTATTTTTGGAATACCCAAAGTCCATAAAAGTACTTGTGACCTCCTTTTAGGCCAATAGTGGCAGGGACATTTTTTTAAATATATTCTTTGGCTGTTATCATTGACAAAATGATAAAACCATTTTTAAATATGAACACTCACATGTTCAAAGATTGTTGGGACTTTTTGGGTAGAATACACAGTGCATTTTGGAGTCCACTTCTAAGCTTTTTAATGCACAGTGCTCTATATTTATTTTCAATTATTCCACCCACAAGATGCATGTTTACATTTGTTTAAAAATGCAATGTTGAGTTCTAAATTTTCAGATGATAAGGAAATTAACATTATTGTTGTGTTAATGGAATTAGGTTTAAACAAGAACTCCATCTACTATGGGGGCAGCCTGAGTCCTCATCTATGCCAGTTTGGCCTTATTAGAATGGGAGGTGATATCCCCTCCGTCCACATCTCTAACTCTCCTATATACCTTAGATATCTGGATGATATTAAACAATAAATCCAGTAGCACAATGACAAGTGCCGAACCACCGTTGAATTGAATTGAATTTTACAATAAAAGCTTTGGATTTCAATTCAACGGTGGTCCGGCACTTGTCATTGTACTACTGGATTTATTGTTTAACAGTTTGTGGTTGTTCTTGAGTTTATATCTGGATGATATCTTTAAATAATGGAAATATATAAGAAAAACACTGAGAGTTTTTGGACTGTTTACATAACTTACCAAGTTTTTTAACTTATTTTTTTAATATCGAGAACATAGATTATCTGCTTGTGACTGTAGTTAAAGAACTGAATGGATCTGTCTCTACTGTCTTCAGGAAACCTATTTTTCCAAAAGCTACCTTCATTTCACTAGTTAATACCCACTGATTCAAAAGAAAAGTTAAGTGAAAGGGCAACTCATGAGAGTAGCTAGGATGAAGAAGCATGGATATCCATCAGAACTATTCAGTGACATTTTTTTCAGGATGTTACTTCAAACTGTGATAGAAAATATTCCTCACTTTCTGGTATAAATGACAAAATGAATGCTGCCAAAATCACTACTCGGTTACAAAAGAGCTTTAGTGGTAGAATATAATCAGGACTCAGAGTTCATTAAAATATTATTTTTGTAACTGGAATATACTTAACATCAGTCCTGATATTATATGTATGGAAGGTAACATCCAAAGGTGTATTTACAAAGGGGATCAAACATTAAACATCATTTCTAGAAGGTTCATTATAGTAGGGAGGAAAGTACTCCTTGTTGAACTTAGCCTTGTGGAAGCTGTAATCAGTGTACTTTTATATTCCAAAAAAAAAAAACTAGTATTGTGCTGGAGAATATTGCAATGGCTAAAATTTACCCCTGCATGGTAATTGTGCAACATCTGGGGTAATATATATGGCAGTATGAGAATGGAAGAAAACTTATGAGTACACTCAAGAAACTAAAAAGAAAAATACTAACAATACTTTATTTAAGGACTCTTTACTATGTATGTCATTCAAGAAATTTTACTTTGCAATTTTGGAGAAAGAAAACAGGAGCCCAAGAGGGGGCACCTTGGAATCTCATGTAGAATATAGAGAGATACTTTGGCAGTTGAGGTTAGATGCTTCATGTTTTCCAGGCATTAACAATTGAAACATTATTTCAGTGCAACCTATTTGAAAATGAAATGCAGCTAAGCTTTGAACTATGGTTTATTTACGTATTTTTAACATATAAATCTCATTGTCATATGGACTTCTTTAATTTTACATGAGAACATGGGCATGAAATGAAGGAGTTTACATACAATTTAATTACTTTTTGGTATGATGTAATTAAGTTTTTTTAATTCAATATATTATGATTTACGAGTATATTGTGACTGTTTTATAATAGTTTATTGTTGGCATGTATGGAAACAATTAGATTCTTTTATTAAATGTTCATTTACATCTGATGTAGAACTTGTGTCTAGATATTTAAAGTAGCTATTTACTGCATGAGAACAGTTCCGATGAAATCTGTTTTACTTAGTCAGATGGCTATGTCTCTAAGATGGCAGTAAAATATGATGACTCAGATTAATGTTTTCTGTTTATATATGTCTATGAAATATGAACTATTTAAGTAGAGATGATTAGTAAGGAATGGTGTAATAATATAGAAGTTGCATAGTCAAAGAGGAGGTGGGTATGTTTTAACTACCTTGAGTTGTGCACTTACGTTACACTGAATATTGTTCACCTTTAAAGAAAGTGAGGAAGGAATATAAATAAAAACTGTAGAGATAAACAAACAGAGCACCTCTTCAATAATTGGGGTATAATGTATTTCTACTTGGCAGTGTAATTTAAACTCATCCATAAGTATCAAACATCATCTTTTTGTTCACACTGAAGTTAATATTGCTGATTTACCTCATTACTCAAGACTGGGATATCTTCACTGACTAGGTAATGATAGCACATACACATAACCCATTATCAGTAGCTTACAGCAGTCCTGGGTGAAGGAATTTATGAAAACTAAGATGCACAGCAGGGAGAAAACAGATACGTAAGGAACACAATGGAAATCAGCTTGGGTTTCCTGTGGGCTTAATAAACAAAAGTTCTAAAAGTGTTTTGTTCAGAGCAGCTGGTAAATCATATAGTGCAGGTGGGTTGAAGGTCAAAGAGTAGTTCTGCCAGCAGTAATGAATGGTATACAGTAGTAAAGTAATTTAGTAAATTAATAAAAAGGTCCCTATATATTTACCCATTTCCATATTTCTGTCTTTTAATGAAAGTCTTGTTGTACGTATTACTACATATCAAATTTCATAGCCTACTATTAGATAATGCATTTACCCAATGGTATGGACATTTTCTAAATTGCTTTCCTTAACCAGTGAATCCATAAGACCACATTTGCAATTGCCATATTCTAAAAAACATCAGTTTACTGGAAAGAGTGATCATTTAATCAGTTTCTCATTGTCATTTAAATCTGAAAACTAACCAATGAGGTGCTCCTAGTGGCGAGTCATAGTAACAAAACAGGTCATACTTTATTGTTTAAAGTTAAATGGTTCATCAGTCAATATTCCTTATAACTTGATCTTTTTTTCTGTTCTACACATAAAATACTTTGATCTCCTTTATCAACTTAAGTTATTCCGCATTCATATTTATCAACATACTGCTTCATTGGAATCATAAGAATCATAGGAAATACAAGGATAACTGACTACAAGCCATGAATGCCCCATCAACAACCACACACTCAGTTCCCACACCCCATTCATGGACATCAACGCCAGACAGGCCCTGAATGTATTTAAAGTTACCCAGCCAGTTCTCCAGTTTAAATGTTAAGGCTGCCATGGAGTCATTATGCTTTACATGCACTGGAAGTTTCTTCCAGAAAAGTGCAAGACACTGGGAGAGGAATTTGTCCCTCCATTTAGTCTTATTTATGACTTGCTGCATATTCAGACTGCTATTGCAGGTCTTATTCAAGCTGCTGGTTTTCTGGAAACATAGGTGGCTCTGGATAATGAGATCCCTGAGGTTATGGGGCAAAGAGGCAGAGATTTGTCATGATGAACCTACAAGAAGTGGATTAGTGATTAGTCTTGGATGAAATGGCTTTAGAGATTATCTGAAAGATATAGAAGGATTTCCTGACCACAGATGATGGTCAAAGGAGGGTGAGTTATCACAGCAGGTCCCAAAGTCTCAAGATAGTGGTATATGATCAATGCAGTAGGTATTAGAGATATTTTGATCACCAAAGGAGAGGATGTAGAACTTCTAAGCATTGCTCTTAAGCCTTTTTTATGCACCAGGAGTATACATGTCTCAATTAACTTTGAATGTCATTTCTGTCAACAGAAAATTTAACACCAACCCTCAACTTAGACTCATTGGCAGACTTTGTTAGCCAAAAGTCTACATTCTTGATTTTGAGGCCAGAAAAGTAAATGTCAACAAGGGGGGGTCAAGCACAGATCCTGGGGGGGGGGGGGCACCACTGGATATTTTCTCTTTAGCAGAGGAGGAGGCACTTACTCTGACTGTGACAATATCCATTATATCCTTGAGTCAATTGGCAATACATCTCACCACATAAAGGCCAGTGTTAAAGGACATTCATTTATTAATGATTCATCATTCAGGATGGTATGAAATACTTTGGCCAGATCCAGATAAACAGTGTAACCATTATCCCTGGCCTGTGTAATCATTTCTAAGAAGTTTAAAAGGTTTATTAGACATGACCAGCCTTTAACAAAGCAGAATTTTTGTGTTTGACCAAGCTTGATACAGTTTGCAATGTTTTAATTTAAGAGGTCAGTAATAATAAACTCCATGGCTTTACAGACAAGACTCATGAGGCTAAAGGGCCTGCAGTCCCCAGAGTCTATAGTAGGGCTGCCTTTTTGGAGATGCATCATCAATGCTGCTGTCCAGTATTCTGAGACATAATCTGTTGCCAGACCCAGGCTGCATACCTTTAGTAGGGGGTCAGTAAGGACATGTCTAACACTATTGGACTAATTACTTTACAGGAGCCCATGGAAGGTGTGATTTTGTTTTTGAAGAATGCCTTTATGCTCTGCTCTTTGGAGATGTTAGAGGTGAGGGAATTGAGGTTAATAGGAATTGCCACAGTAGTTTCGTGTGAAAAAACATAGTGTAAACCTATTATACAGAATGTTTGTAATATTTGTTGGATTTGAGTCTTAGCCTAGGCAGTGAATGTAAATTCATGGAAAGCTTTACTAGTCTTAGTTATAGCATATAATTTTTTGGTCAGATTCTTGTATGGTTACTTGGTATTGTGAGGATCTGGTTCCACGTGGTAGTTTTAGAAGTTTTTTCCTTTTGTTATATAGTTTATTTATATCTGTTGACTGGAGGTGTACCTGGCTTTCTTAGCACCTGGGGCTAATCCCTGTACTGTTGCTCTACCTTACTAGCTCTTCCATTGAAGAGCAAAAAAAAAAGCTCCACCACCAGGTAACCATATACATGACCCTTCCCTCCCTACTGCCCCAGCTTATGTATGGTAGAACAAATAAAAAGTTTGTGATCTCGTAGCTGATGTTCCTTAAATACAGGAGTCAGTGAGCTGTACCTCTCAGCCTAGTGCAAGAAATCTGAAGAAAGCATAATGTATAATTTTACAAAGTTACTAGAGTAACAGAATTTGTGTTAGTATGCATTCTCTGAAAGATATGAAGTCTGAAACTCAAAGGTACCTCATGTTTGAGTGACTTCAACCTAAGTGATCTACCAGAAAACCATGAATTTTATGAGAAACAGACCAAAGATTTGAGGCAAAACTGTAAACCTTCTGTGAAAATCTGGAGAGCTGAAAGGTAAGCCTGCCCCTCCTCAGTCAAGGGGAAATTTGAAAAAAAAAGTCTTTGTTTCAGGAGACCCAGTTACCTGATCAGAGGAACTAATCAGGTCCTGTTTCTGTTTTCTTCCTCAGCTGGGGCGAAAAAAGAAACAAGTTCTTTTTTGTTTTTAGTTTTTTAATTGTAACAAACTGCTTTCTACAAATGCACCAGGCAGTTTCTACCGTTTAGATCATACAAGGAGCACTACAACACTCAGGTTTAATTAAAAAATAAATAAATACAGGCAAATCTTTTTCTTTTAAACTATAACCGTCTACTTGCTTCATTTGTACTAAGCAGTTGCTATAGCTGAGACCAAACCAAGAGTGCTATAGCACTCAGGTTTGACCACAAATGCAATATCAGCTTTTAAAAGCAAGTATGCATTAAAAAGTGGGTTCCTATCATGTAGTCAAACTTTTACAAGTTCAAACCACATATGGTTGAGACCATAAGTTCAAATTTGTAAATGTTTGAGCATTTGAATGGAAATCTCCATAAGCGACAGTTTCCATTCACTTCAATGTGATGCGATCTCGGAGTTGGTATATTTAAGTTGCCGGGGGGGGGGGTGCAGGTGGGCTTGCCCCCCTGCTTACATTTCTTATTTTGTCCGTTGTTTTTTTTAATTTTTTTTTTTATGTAGTCGAAGTTTTGTAACTTCGAACATAATGGTTCGACCATTAGGTGTTCGGAGTTACAGAACTGCGACTATCTGATATAGACCCTTAAAGAGCAATCAGAATCAGCCAATCATACCCTCTAACATTTTGCACCCTAGGCAGATGACCACTTCACCCTGCCCTAGCTACCCTACTGTGGATAACCACTAAGGGGTTTGTTTTTGAATCTACCACTAAATTTATAGCTCATGGGGACTTACACTTTTTTCCACTGTGGGCATAGAGATCATTTTGTATAGTTGGTGGCATAGTTCTGGTCAATCATAAAGTCTGCATGTGCAAATTTGGAGATACACTTGTACAAATGTAATAGGGTGCCTATCTTGAGGCCTCTAAAGAGGTAGTGTTAGTGACCTGAGGGGTAGAAATTTTAAAGGTAACGGTAACTAGTCAGTGATCTGATTTCACTATTGATGAGCTGACGAGAAGGACAAAAAGACTAGAGCCAAGTTGGTGAGGACAAGGTCAAGAAAGTTATTGCATCTGTTGGGGATAACTTCTAAATTATGGAAACTGCAGCTTAGGATATCACATCAGATTGGAAATGTGTAACTTCCTGGACATAACCATTATAGGTGTATTTTTGTTGTTGAAAATTCCTAAGTCTAGTGGGGTTGATTTCACATTTTGTCATTTGGAAAAAGCATAACTTTTTGTGTTTTTGTTAAAATATATATATATATATATATATATATGTGTATATGTGTATATATATATATATATATATATATATATATATATATATATATATATATATATATATATATATATATATATTTTTTTTTATTAAGCCACTTGGGAAAGGAAAGCAGGTCCTGCAGTAGTTGAAAAAGAATGGTTCCACATAAAGAATTTCATTTAAAGCTGGCCATATCATCTGCTCATCTGCATATATTACAACTGTTCTAGGATGTCTGGTTGGGAGTTTGTTTGCATTTAAGAAGAATACCAATGGTGAAAGAACTAAGCCTTGGGGGACCCTTTCAGATATGTGGCTATAGAGGATTGGGTCGAAACAAAATTTGTACTTATAGTTCAGCTGGAAAGAAAGTTAGTGAACTATTGTACTGCTTTCATACTAATGCCATGGTTTAGTAGGACCTTAGTTAGGATAATGTTGTTGACAGTGTCCAAAGCCTTGGTTTGATCAATTAAAATGGTTTCTGTAAATATATCTTTTTCCATGGCAATATTAATATTGTCAGATAAGGTCTGTTTGACTGTCATTACCTTTTCATATTTTCTGTCTTCTTAAACAAATGTCAGATCTTCTAATAAATAAACAAACATTAATTTAAGTTATTGCACATCATCCAGGCTAATGATATGTTGGAATTTGTTCAAGGTTATTATTCATTGCAAATCTAATAATGACCATTTATTTTTCAATTGTTTTTTTTTCCTTTGATCCCTTACAGATCTCAGTTCCATATATTTAACTTCCACGAGCCTTTTTAAGTTATTTGCTAACACTTTTTTTTTAAATTCCACTTTCTTACTGTACATTTCTTGGCTGCTATTAAAATCAAAACTAAAAATGTTTTCATCTATTTAGCAAGTATTATTTTAAATCAACTTAATAAAAATGTAAATAAATATCTCTAAGTTGAAATTACATCAAATATATGATTAAGTAAAGTACACAGTACCTGATTATCAACACAGAGTATTCCTAAAAAACATGTACCTGAATGCCCTTCTCTAAGCCATTATGATGACAGCACTCGCTCCTTAAACGTGGAAACATTTGTCAAGTGTAAAAATGTATATGTAAACTTTTACATACAAACATTAAACATTAAAATATTTTTGACTTTGCTTCATTTATTTTATATTGTGCAATACTAACACAATACTTCAACATGCCAAATATATTGTTTTTTTCTTAATTGGTGGACACATATCATCTGCAAAAAGTAATAATCTTTTCGCTTACAGTTCTCCAATTATATCCTTCAGTATTAGACTATATAATATCCTTAGTGGCTTTAAATAGACTTGGTGCATGACATTGTAGTTGTTACTGCACTGCATAAATGTCTTTCTGTTGTTTTTGTTGGATTACCATGAGTATACTTATTATTGTTGTATTAATATTATCAGTATATGTTGTATGCCCATTGAGTTTGAAGTAATGCAATTTTGTTCAGTTGCACTGTTGTGCAGTCTGAATGACAATAATGTTCACTTTGGCTTTGACTTTTGACTTTGAAATAACAAAGGTGAGAGTGGATAACCCTGTCTAGTTCCCATCATAAGACTAAAAAGTCTGGAACGCAAGTAACATCTCTTGTGGAAGTCAGCGGATGACCTCCATGATAGGCCCATTGCATGCCCACTGCCTGGCATTTCAACACCTCTGATGATTGTCCAAATGATTTTCCCTCCAGGCTGATCCTTGCCTCAGATATGTGAAATGAATGGGCCAATTGTATGGCTGATGACTGACAGACAGTAGGAGCAGAAATGGAAAAAAAAAATTTTTAAACAATCTGCTTTTGAGGTAGACAGTAGGTATTGGGTAAAACTGCAAATCCAACCATGCCATTGTTTGGATTTACTTTTTATTTTTGGAATTTATATGAGTATTAGCAAATATGAAATACTTTAAATGCCAATATTCATATAGATGGGGTGCACTGACAATGCAAGCACTGAAAGTAGACACTTCAGTGCAAACTTGAGTGCATATTGAAGGAAACAGACTTGTATATATGATTGGGTAAAACAAATGATTGATCCTACCTAAAACAACTGAAGAACTATATTTACATAGGAGAAAATACACATTGCACTCCAGTGTATGTGTGTGTGTGGGGGGGGTGAGGTGTTACATATTTATATTTTATATATCTATGGTCTTGCATCTATAACTTAAACACAATAAGTCTTGCAAAATAAATGCTTACCTGCATGCTATTTAATCAACTCCTCTGTTTATCAAAAGTAACACTGGGATTCACTGCTGGCAAAATGAGTTTACAGCATTATACTGTAGAGAGAGACGCAGACATACATTTACATGCACAAATATATGTTCATGCTAGTGAAATATCACTGCAAAGTACAGAGCCGAGAACAAGGAGAGAACATGGTGAATGGAATTCTGGGAAGACAATGACTATATCACTGTTGTGCAGTGGTTCAGATTCAATCCTAGATGCATGAAGTCAGTGTTGATCATAACTCAAGGTAGTCGTGTGGAATAACTATGTGTTGTTAAGGCCAGCCAACATTACCATACTATTTGGTTGCCAGCTATACAGGTTCATGGGATTGTATTGTCTAATACATGTAGATTGATGAAGTTGCATATCTATTGTTCTACTTTGTTCGAAAGAAAGTTCAAGCAAAGCTCTAAAGTAAAAGCATTTGTTCACTAATGGCACACTGGAAAAATAATCATAACGCTGCATGGGTTACCACACTGTCCTTCCCAGATGCAGCCAGAAACCCAACACATAAACCATATTGTAAAATTCTAAGCGATAATATTTTATTCAAATTTAAGATGAAAATATGTTTCAACATAAAATTATTTTGAATCAGTCTATATAGATGGTGTTCAAACCCACTCCTTCATAAGATAAATTGATTGACTATCCTCCACTGATTAAGAAAGGAATATTGTAACTGAGCCACCATCATGCAGAAGACATTCCTGTCTGCAAAGTTGGTGATCTGAGTGTCAGTAGAAAGCCTGAAGCTACATGGCCAGCTTTGTGCATACACTATGAGACTAGAAGTCAATACAATGGATTCTAGTCACCATTCTTATAAGATACATAAAGTTATGATTAGCAAAGAACAATGCAAATCATAGGTTCATAGGTTCATAGACTGGTACTAGGCTATTGGCCCTAGGGCCTATACAAGACTAGCCATAACAATTCCCTGGCTATTTCTTCCCACAGTATTTATTTCTCTCTCTGCGACTGACATGATGCCCAGGGTGAATTTCCTATCTCCCATCCGATCATCAAGGTTCCTTTTGAAGAGGGCCAAAGAAGCACTCTGCTTGACATGCATGGGGAGTCTATTCCAGAGTCTGGGGAGTCCCTGGGTCAGGAACCTATCCTTCCGGCATGTTTTGTTCATTGTGATGACAAGGTTTTGATCCCTGGAGCATGTGTCTCTGAGGGATTGGGATTACTTTAAGTGTAGCATGTCCAACAGCTCTGGGTTTGACATGGCCTTGTATGTTAAGCAGAGATCGCCTCTGAGTAGATGATATGCGACAGAGTATTGGTGGAGTTTTTATAAATGGTCAGCATAGGACATCTGCTTTAGGCCTGTGATTCTTTTAGTGAGGTATTTCTGCAGCCTTTCCCGTTGTTGCAGATGTCTTGCGAGGTACATACCAAACGGGGCATTGTATTCTATAATGGGGCTAATGAGGGATGAGTACAGTGGGACAATGACCTCCTTTTTTCTGGATGAAAAGCCCTTAGTGATGAGGTGTGCCACATAGAAGGATTTCCTGACTGTTGTGGCGATGTGGTTATTGAAGGTGAGACCACTGTCCACCTGTGTCCTTAAGTCTCTTATCACACTTTTGGTGTTTAGTGTACTGCCACCTATGTGGTAATTCACTGGTACATGTTTTTTCCCAAAAGGGATAACTATACATTTCTTGGCATTGAGCTTGAGCCCATGGCTCTGGCACCAAGCATCTGTTTCTGTAAGGCCCTTTTGTAGAATATCCACATCATTTGGGAATTCAGTAATGGCTCCCAGTTTGCAGTCATCTGCGAACTTTGTTAGTCAGAATCCCTTAGTGTTGGCCTGTACTTCAGAGAAGTAGATGCCAAACAAGAGTGATCCCAGGACTGAACCCTGAGGGACTCCATTTGTCAATTGTCTGGAGCTGGATTTGGAGTTGGCTACTTTTACAGTGTGGGTTCTGTCAGTAAGCCAGTTGGCAACTCCATTGAGTGATGTAGGGATTAATGCCCAGCTTAGTTAGTTTATCTATGATTCCAGAGTGGGGGATTGTGTCAAAGGCCTTGGCAAGGTCCAGATAGGCTGTGTGGACCACCTTACCCTTGTCCATGGCTCTGGAGACTGATTCAAAGAAGTCAATCAGGTTCAGGAGACAAGATCAGCCTTTCATGAACCCAAACTGTGTGGGGTCCAGTGTTTGAAGGTAGCCAATGTCTTTGTTTATAAGTTCCATAATAATACGTTCCATGGCTTTGCAGATCAGGCTCGTCAGACTGATGGGGCGGTAGATCCCCGGATCCAAGTTGGATCCCCCTTGTGGAGTGGGATAACTGTAGCTGTGCATCACTCAGTGGGCACGAAGCCTGAGGTGAGGCTGTGATTAAACATGACACTTAGGTGAGGTGCAGTTCATTTTGTAATTCATGTAGTACACATCCTGGGATGTTGTTTGGTCCCATGGATGCTACTTTCTTAGCTTTGGAGAGTGCATTTGTTTACCTATGTGGCCGTTATTACCAGAATTTGGCAATCTTTCGGTATTGTGATGGGCCCTTTAGGGGGTGAGAGGGGCGGTGAATTTTGCACTGAATCGATCTTCCAGGAAATTGGCAATATCCTTGGGATCAGTATATTTAATGCCATTCTGTTGTAGCTCAGAGCAAATCTGAGCATTGCCATTTACATTCTTGACATAGCTATAGAATGCCTTGTAGTTGTCTTTGGAATCTTTGGCAATTTTATTTTTGTAAGTAGTTTTGTAGGAAAAATGTACTTCATATCTTGCAACTCTCAAAACTGGTATAAATTTGGTTTATTTTCCTCACATGAGTTGTTAAGAGGTATGCACTTAAGTTACATTTACTCTCTTTCTAGTTAAAGGAGATTCACAATTCTTAATTAAGTTGCTAAACTGACTAAAGGTGGATGTAGTTTGCATTGTTCTGTCACACAATTTAACTATTTATTACAACCCCAGCACATTACTGATACACAGGATACACAGGTGAGTCAAAATGTGTCTCAAGTGAAAGCATGTTTTTTTCAATTGCTTTTTTGGATCTATGGGGAAAAGCCGGAAAGACAGTAGTAGTAGTAGATGAAACACGTTCTCCCTCAGTCAAGATGCAGCACATTGAAAATGAAAGATCTGCATCACACAATAAACTTAAAATATTTCAAAAAAATAAAATTGCAAAAGCCAGTCCTTTTTTAGGTATATGGGCTGCATTCTATTGTCTCCAAATAGACCCCCAAAATCCTTTCCCCTCTCCACCCCCCCCCAACACATATATATATTGCCTGCAAAAACTCAGAGAAAAGGGAAATAAAAGAAGGTCCCCTAGCCTTGATTCTACAAGTTATGTGACATCAGGGATTGCACTGAAACACAATAAAAATAATATTTTATTCTATAATAATAATAATATGCAGATATTTGGTGCTGTTTGCGGATATAAATCTTTATGAATTTTGTAGTCCAGTAGCATGCAAATATTCCCTTTTATAAACAGTTTCTATTTTTTGTGTACCTTACTATACTTTTAGTACTTGATATGTGTTTGTTTGCCACTAAATCACATTTTTATCCTGCTATTGATGGTAGAAGAAATTTTCTGACTTTTTCATTTCTCGTAGTGTACTTAAGGAAAGCCCATTCTTAGAGAATTAAAAAAATTGAAAAATCTGCTATCAAAGTAGAATGATGGGAATGATGAATGATGAGAAGATGTACGAGAAGGTACGTAAATGGGAAGTACAGAAGTTTATTCCTAGCGTCCAGGATACCTTACATGATCTTCTCATGACAAGGAATATAATGCAGGAATTATATAAGTATTTGGAAGTGGAACACCCAGTGGTACCAAACATAAAAGGTTTACCTACAATACATTAAAATAGGGATGATCCACCTTTATGCCCTATTGTGTTTGGCAGGGGATGGCTGACTGAACCAGCCTCTATTTATGTGGAACATCAGTTGAAGAGAATATTACCCAAGGCAGGTACTGTACTGAGAGATTTCTCACAGTTTTTAGAGGTCTTATATGAACGAATAACTATCCTGGATAGGCTGGAGGACATTGCTATGGTGACCATGGATGTTAAGAATTTGTTTACAGTAATCCCAGACGAGTATGGGATAAGATCAATCTGTGACTTTCTAAGGAATCATGATGCTATGAATGAAAAGAGAAGTGTGTAATTCAGCTTACAATTGAGAATAATACTAGATAATAAAATTTTTATTTACGGAAACAGATCCTAGGTGGGAGGTTGGCATAATGGTTAAGGTGTTTGCCTTGCAGACACAAGGTACAGGGTTTGATTCTCACAGTGGGTAATTGGCTAGGCTCAAAATGGCCTACAATGGCAGTTAGCTTAGTACTAATCTATGAACATGTAAAGTGTCTTTTATTGCTGTGGCTTCCTGGCAGGTATGTATTACAAAAAGAAATCAAAAGGTATGCCAATATAGGTCTTTGAAGGCTTGCTGCTTAGTGGTTGAACTTTAGAAAGTGTTGCCCTGATAGGGTAACTAATGATTTTGTTCTATTGGGTCAATCAGAAGGTGGGCCCTGTAATTATATGATTTGATTGGTTGATGTTCTTTTAAAAAAGGAGAGAGGGCTACAGGAAGCCTCGATCTGAAGAAGGTTATATGCCAAAAGCGCTTTTCAGGTTTTGCTAGCTCTTGCTCCATTTATTGGTTTTTATCTATACATTTTTTATATTTTTCATTACATTTTTAGTTTTAAGAGTTTCTCAGCTGTGAAGGTACTCTTGAGCTTGTTTTTTTTTTTACTGTATGTCTTTTTCTCTGTGTACCAATTGTGGTTCTTAGAGCTCTTGCTTAGTTTGATTTTTTTCTCTTGACCCACACATGGCTGAGAGTAATCTGGGAATGCCAGAGAAAAGTGGTCCCTTGAAGGAATTACTAAGTGATTCTGTGAATCCTCTTATGAAATTAAACCTGGACACTTAAAAGAGTGGGTCGGTTCCATCACTCCCAGTTCAAGAAGATTTTACCATGATATTTAAAGAAATGGAGAATGCGGCATTTCGTTTAAAGAGACTGCAATGACAGCATTTTCACTTGGAAGCCAGCATACATCATAAGGTAATACTGAGAGGAATGAGGTTAAATGCCTACCTAACTATAGGAATAGCTACCCAGAGTTGCTGGCCAAATGGCAGGCCATTAATTTGGAAACCAGCTTCATATATATGCAACTCTTAATTGAATATTTTAAACCTGAAGAGACTGTTGCAGCTGAGCTTATTAAATTTAAACTAACTGAGCTTGAACAGATGGAACTGAATGAGACTTAAATAAGGAAGATTGATACACTGCAAGTGAATCTGAATGCCTATGAGATGAAATTGAAAGACCTTAAAACCAAAAAACTTGCCAGAGACTTTCAAGATTTCAAAGCAGGCAACATCTTTGAATGGCCCAAGGAAGAACATATTGTGAATGAACATACAAAAGCTTTATTTAGAAGCAAAGTACTGCCCAAGGCATCTATCTTGCTGAAAGCAATAATAACTATTTACCTAATACTCTGAGCCACGTGCCTAGTAGAGATGAACTTTCTTTTATTTGCATTTTTATTGTTAGCCATTTCAAGTTTAGTTAGTTTCCACCAATCCTTGTACTTCCGAACAATAAAAAAGAAAACCGAACAGGTAAGAAAAATGCTCACTTTATTCAATAACAAGCAAAGCTTTCGGGAATGTCCCTTCTTCAGTGTTAGTGCTGAATGATTTAAAACATTATTCTATAGTAAGTTTTCAGTAACCCACATGACACAGCCACCCAATGTATAAACTAACATTATTAAGAATACAATCACTTCTAAAAGATACAGTATATTCAAAATATAAAAAAAATATATATTATATTCATTCTTATAAAAAAGAAAAACTTAAAGTCAATCAACTAGCATATTTCTAATAAAGTATACATAATTTAACCAAATAGTATACAGAAATTATATATAAAAAATATTAAATAAAATAAACATACTAATAATAGTTTTTTTCATAATTATTAGCATAAAATATCTACTAAAAAAATTTCTACTAAAAATAAAAATGAGCAAGTCATAGAGATACAGACAAACCACAATGTCTTACCTTCACCTATTACCTATATTGAACCTGTTGCTAGCACCTCAGGGACCAGACCCAAAGATGGGGCTATACATGCTCCACTAGCTTGTTAATGTCCAGTTTTTATCAAGCAACATCCACTAAGAAATCCGCGATCACACAGCCAGAAAAGGAAAAGGAAGAAGCTAATGTTTTAGATCCACCAAATGACACACTGGTTGTGAATCTTTCTCAAGTTCACCTAAGTGATGAACAGGTTCATTTATATAATAAAGGCTTAAGCTTTATTTCAGCAATACGCTCTGATCTAAATGAATTTGGGACTGACATTAGATTGTTTGGGAGAAATATTACTCTGAAATCCATATTTGGGCTGAATAATAGGACTAACTGTGAATTATATAAGAAACCAAGCACCTTTGTACCTGTCAGTCATCCCAATGTGGAACTCTTCCTTTGTTTATGTGAGAATGAGGTTGGAAGTTTCAGAGATGGGACTAATCATAGTGGAAATTTCCACATCATCACCTTCCAAGAAAGAGAAGTCTTGTTTCATCTAAGAGATAGAGACGATCTGGTTATCAAACCTGCAGACAAAGGTGGTGCTATTGTTGTGATGGATTCCTTCTGGTACAGAAACTGAATGTTGAATATGCTGAAGGATGAGCACACATATAGAAAGTTTAGTAAGAATGAGTTACAATCAATGATCACCAAATTTCAAAATAGTCTTTCTGATATGTTGATGGAAAGATGTATATCTAAAAAACTTTTTATCTTTTTTGAGGTAATTAACCCAACCATTCCCACCATCAGTGGGTTACCTAAAATTCACAAAGATCTTTGTAATCCACCACTATGACCTATTGTAGCAGGGAGAGGATCAACTCAAGAAGGTTCTACCTAGGGCCACCACTGTCCTAAAAGACACAGGCAGTTTTCTCAATGACCTTTATATGAAAATGCAAAACTTGAAAGATGTTGCAGGCTTCCTTCTTGATACCATGGATATCAACAGCTTGTTCACTGTCATTCCAAATGATTATGGGATTGAAGCTAACCATGATTTTCTAAATCAAGCAGGATTACAGACAGATTTGATATGTTCCCTTGTAGAGCTAATATTGGAGAACAATGTCTTTGTGTATGATCAAGACTATTTTGGGCAAATTTGGGAAGTAGCTATGGGCACTTCTTGTGTGAATAGCTACTCCAGTATAGTCAATGCACAATGGGAACAGTCAAAAGTCCTCTTTGATATGAACCCATGGAAAAAGCATATTTTTTATTATGGACACTTCGTTGATGACATCTTTATTCTCTGGAAAGGAGATGAGTATCAATTATTGTTGCTCACTGACTACTTGAACAACAGTACTGATTTCTTGGAGTTCAAGTTAAATTATTCTAGTTCTGAGATCAACTTTCTAGATGTCCATTTGGACTTTCAATCTAAGAATAGGCTGCATACGAGTCTGCACAGAAAAAATACATGGAAGAACCATTATCTACATTGTAAAGTATGCACCCGGGTCACGGATTCAAAAACATCATGGAAAATTAAACTGTACATATTTCTAGGCTTTGTACCAAGGATATTGATTTTGAAAAGGAGCATAATAGGTTGCATGGCAACCTGGAAAGTAGAGGCTATAGACAAAAGGATCTTAGGTTCCATTATAGCCATGAAGAAATAAGGAACAAAGGTCAACCCTATTACTCTGATAAAAGACCTATTAATCAGAATATAACAAGTGTTAATGCGCACTTTTATTAAGTATCTGTTTGGGTTGTTTGATTCTGATCTCCTGCCAAGGAGAGTGTCATATAACTTGTTTGCAGTTAAAAGCTTTCTCTAGAGGCTCCGTTATCTGTTTATAACTTTCATTTATAGGCTTTCTGCTGCTTTTCTGCTGTGAGAAACATTTCTGCAGTTTGTGTCTACCTAAGTAGTGTGGATATTTGTAGCATTGTCCATATTCAGGCTTGTGTTAGGGCCTAGTGTTTGTGGAGGCTGTGTGTCTGAGCACATGTTCAAGGACATCTTGGTTTAGCCAAAGCCATTAGGCATTTCAGTGAGGGAGGATTGTTTAAGGTCATTGACTGACGGGAGTTACCTGGACACTGTTACCTAATAAGTTAAGTTTGTGAGTGTTTCTGCCATTTCACACTGAGCTAATCGAAGGAAGGACACTGAGCAAACTCGGATATATAATATATAACATTAAGTATCCTGTTTTTTTGTTTATTTTTTCGAGTTATTTATAGCACTTTGTCTACTGCATACTTTTCAAGCTAGTTTCACTGTGTGTGAGGTATTAATTGGAAATTGTCCACTTTTAATAAGCATCTGTTTGAGTTGTTCGATTCTGATCTCCTGCCAAGGAGAGTGTCATATAACTTGTTTGCAGTTAAAAGCTTTCTCTAGAGGCTCCTTTGTCTGTTTAAAACTTTCATTTAAAGGCTCACTGCTGCTTTTCTGCTGTGAGAAACATTTCTGCAGTTTGTTTCTCACCCTCCCTCCCTATTTGTATGCTGTACTTATAGTTGGTGGCTTTGCAGTTGCCTTCCCCTACTGTAAATATGATCTGGGACACTCCTCCTAGTCTAGTGTTATTACCTCATTCTACCTAATAGAGGGAGATCATTTGAGAAGGCCAATCCATTTAATTTCTGCTCCTCCTTTCTCTCTTTCCACTTTAACAAAAAAAAAAATTTCTAAGCTTGTTTCCTGCCTTTCCCGGGGATAGTCTAGTCTGGATACAGATTTGCTGTGTCCAGGACTGTTTGTAGGCTTCTCAGCCCCAAGCCTTTCTGTGTTGGAGGGAAGCCTTCTAGCTTAATTTTGTTTCTTAGAACTAGCCAGTTTTTTTAGTTTCAGCACTTGTCTGTTTCTTTGAGCTCAGAACTTGTTCAGAACTCGTTGTAAGCACTAAATAAGCTACAAATTACTACAACACTCAACGTTCCTCATTTGTCTAGAGGAAAACAGTTTCTGGTACTTAACAAATAAGCACCTATCCAGGCATGTCAAAGGGTCAGCTCCCAGTGTTTTCTGATGAATTTGGGCATCTTGGGACAAAGCAGCAATTGCCTCATTTACACAGACAACCCTCGCCTCCTACCATCCAATACTACAACCTGTGACAGATGCACTTATATAGCCAAACTGGAAGCAAAACTCTCTTCACCCAAGACTGGACTAGACAGTCAAGAGCAGAAGGTAAACACTTGCACCACACCACACTCATCACATAGTCCCTCAAAACCTACACCACCAAAACACGCACCTACATTCATGGAGGCTCTCAGTAAAAACCTGCCCAAGCAACAGGGACCTCCAAAGCAGAAACACAAGCAATTTCCACCCCTCAACCCAATGCAAATGACACATAGCCCACAAACTCAGTGTGCCACTCAACCACAGCCCATAAGGCATAACAACGTACCCAACACTCTAGTCATGGGTGACTCTATAGTCAGGCCAACTGATGTTCCACTCACCAGGCTAAACAAGGAGAAAGTTACTGTCAGCTGCCTGTCAGGTGCCAGGATCCGCCACATAACGCATGTACTCAGGTCACTCCACAATAAGTACAAATATGACTCTGTCATTGTCCATGTTGGTGTGAATGACCTGAGACATACCTCCCTGGAATAGATGAAAAGGGGCATGGAGGAGCTGTCCAATCTTGTAGCCCAGGCAGGTATGACCCTAGCTCTGAGTAGGATCCTGCCATCACCTAGAATGATACCACAGTACAAGGACAAAATGATTGACTTCAACAATTGGCTAAGCTTCTGGTGTCATTCTAAAGGGATCCAGTATATGTCTGCCTGGGATGACATGATCGACAAACCACGATGCTTTGCCATAGATGACCCGCACCTGTCACCCCTGGGATTCTGGATGCTGACTAAGGCTCTAGCCACCCCTATAGTGCCTTTTTTAGGCAAAGGGCAAATGACAAATTCACTACCATAACAGGTACAAGCAAGCAGAATCTGAGGGTATTGCTACTCAATGCTAGAAGTCTAAACCTCAAAATGCACTCAGTCGAGGCACTCTTTAAAATGGAGAACATAGACATCTGTGCAGTGACAGAGACGTGGTTCAAGGCTCCAGAGAGTACCCCTGCATTACCAGGCTATAATTCATACCACACCTTTTGGGCCACCTAACCTGGACCAAAACACAAAAGGTGGAGGCATGTCCATATTCATTAAGGATATCCACACCTCCAGGCTAGTTGCTCAGCATAATGCATCTGAGATTATCCAAGTGCAACTAACTCTGGGCAAGACCGCAATCCAAATTGTAGCTTGCTACAGATCCCCCACCATGTCCCAGGATTCCCACTCCTCATTTCTTGATAGACTGGAAAATATTAGGGTACAACCTAACACGCTAATAATGAGTGATTTCAACTACCCCACCATTAACTGGGAAAACTACTCATGTACCAATGCTTGTGCTCAACATTTTCTGGAATTCATAAATTCCAATGCCTTGGATCAACTTATCCACACCCCCACCTGGGGCAACAATACCCTAGACCTGATTATTACCAACATGGGAAACCGGTGCTCCACACCAGAGGTCAATTTCTCATTGGTCAGATCCGACCACAAGCTAATCACCATAGACATCCACATCCCTCCCCCACTCCCCATTAGGGAAACCACCATAAAAAATTTCTCCAAAGGCAACTACACGCTTCTTAAGACAGAAGCGGCAAACTTCATGACACCCATGCTGACGGACAATAGAGGTATGACTGCTGAATCCTACACAAACTCACTTTATAAGCACTTAATGAGTGCATGGATCGTGCAATTCCTAACAGAACCAAGATGCTATCCTCAAAAAAGGAAGCCAATCTGGTGGTCCCCTGCCATAAGCAAACTCTACAACAGAAGAAAGAAACTGATGCAAAAAAGAGTAAAATCCCATGATTGGAGGAACTCCCTGGTCAGCCTCAGTAAGAAGCTGAAATCCCTCATAAAGTCCTCCAAAGCTAGTTATGAAAACAAAATTGGCACTGACTCTAAAAACAACCACAAAGCATTCTATAGCTATGTCAAGAATCTCAATGGCAACACTCAGATCTGCTCTGAGTTACAGCACAATGGCACTAAATATACAGAACCAACTGATATTGCCAACCTCCTGGCAGATAGGTTCAGTGCTAACTTTACCCCCCTCTCATCCCCTAAAGGGCCCATCTCTATACCGGAAGAATGAAAAGTTCCTGTAATCACAGCTGCACAGGTAAAAAACACACTCTCCAAAGCCAAGAACACAGTATCCATGGGACCTGACAACATCCCAGGCTGCATTCTACATGAACTACAGAGCAAACTGGCACCCCACCTAAGTACCATGTTCAATCATAGCCTCACCTCAGGCTATGTGCCCACAGAATGGTGCACAGTGATGGTCATCCCACTCCACAAAGGGGGAGCCACCATGGACCCCAGAAACTACTGCCCCATTAGCCTGACGAGCCTGGTCTGCAAGGCAATGGAACATATCCTCATGGAACTTATAAACAATGATGTCGGTAATCTCCAAACTCTAGACCCCACCCAGTTTGGGTTTGTAAAAGGCAGATCATATCTCATAAACCTGATAGACTTCTTTGAAGTGGTCACCAAAGCTGTAGATGAGGGTAAGGTGGTTCACACAGCCTATCTAGATCTCGCCAAGGCTTTCAACACCATCCCCCACTCTGGAATTATAGATAAACTCACTTAACTAGGTATAAATCCCTATGTCACAAGATGGGTTGCCGACTGGCTCACTGACAGAACCCACATTGTGAAAGTAGTAGACTCCAAATCCAACTTTAGACCAGTGGCAAGTGGAGTACCACAGGGTTCAGTCCTGGGTCCTCTCCTGTTTGGTATCTACTTCTCTGAAGTACAGGCTAACACGGAAGGTCTTTGGCTAACAAAGTTCACAGATGACTGCAAACTAGGAGCCATATTCAAAACTCCAAAAGATGTGGACATCCTACAAAAGGGCCTCGCTGAGACAGATGCCTGGTGTCAAAGCCATGGCCTCAAGCTCAATGCCAAAAAGTGCATTGTCATCCCTTTTGGTAAAAACTCTGTACCCATTAACTACCACATAGACGGTAGTCTACTTAACACCGAAAGTGTGATAAGAGACCTTGGGACACAGGTGGACAGTAGTCTCTCCTTTGATAATCACATCACCACAGTAGTCAGAAAATCCTTTTACATGGCACACCTCATCACAAAAGGTTTTTCATCCATGAAAAAAGAGGTCATTGCTCCCCTCTACTCATCACTCTTAGACCCATTATAGAGTACAGCACCTCTTTTGGTATGTATCTCACAAGGCATCTACAACAACTGGAAAGGCCACAGAAATAACTCACAAAGAGGATTACCAGCCTCAAACAGATGCCCTACGCTGACCGTCTCAAAAAACTGCAGCGTTCCTCTGTCACATATCACCTACTCAGAGGTGATCTCTCCCTAACACACAAAGCTATGTCAAACTCAGAGCTTTTGGACATGCTCCACTTAAAGATATCCCAATCCCTCTGAGCTACATGCTCTAGGGACCTAAACCTTGTCACCGCAATAAACAGAACATGCTGGAGGGATAGATTCCTGTCCCAGAGACTTCCCATACTTTGTAACAAACTACCTATCAATATCAAGCAAAGCTTCTCATTAGCACTCTTCAAGAAAAATCTTGATGATTGGATGGGAGATAGGAAATTCACCCCAGGGATCATGTCTGTGGCTCTGCTTGACAGTGGCACAGGAAAATAATTTTTTTGGGTGGCGAAAGCCAGGGTACCTTTTGGCTAGGCTTATATAGGCCCTTGTGCCAATAGCCTAGTACCTACCTATGAACCTATGGACCTATGAGAAGGAAGGTACTAATAATAAACTCAAATGTACCCTCTCTTATAGTACAGACTGTAGAAAACTATGTGAGGTTATTAAAAGGTTTTGGGCAGTGTTGACTGGAGACAGCAAATTAAAAAGCATTGTTGGGGAGTAACCAAGCTTCACCTTTAAGAATAAAAAGAATATCAAGAGAGTATTATGTGGAAAGGATGGCCTTGGCCATCAGATTGGATCTGAAAGGGAAGGTACTTTTAAGTGCAGTCAATGTAAACCCTGTCCAAGTATTAATAGCAGCAACATCTTTATACATCTGGTCTCTAAGAAGAGCTATAATTTCAAAGTACATGCTAACTGTAACAGCCACCATTTGGTCTACCTTGCTTCTTGTTGTCTATGCAGTGCCTTTTATATTGGCAAAACAGACCAGCGACTGAAAGACAGGGTCTTACGACATCTGAGGGATATTAAGAACAAAGACCTGAAGAATGCACTTGCCAACCATATCTCTGAACACCCTTCACACAGGTTTCTATTCAATGTCATACAATGTGTGACTTTAGGAAACAGAGGAGGAGATGTACATAACAGCACTGAATTATGTGAAATACATTGGATTACCAACCTGAGTGTGCTCCTGGTCTGAATTCTATGGTTCCTCTCAAACCTGTTCTCAAAAACAAGAGATTAATCATGAGGAGATGAAAGTAGATCGGACTGGTTATGGACTGTGTTCATGATGTATCTACATCAGATTTGTTAATCAAACCTTAGAGTTATATTTGTCTGCTGCTATGGAAGTTCTATGCAGTGCTAGTGAATCACACAACAAAATCATGTACTTTTATTATTATTTTATAAGAGTCACTGTTTGCACTTAATAAGTGCTAATTGGGTGAACAGAATATTTTATTCTAGTGGAATTTATATCTATGTCTTATAAATAGTTAAATCTAATTTACATTTCCCACACATCAAAAAGTTACTGCTTGCACTAAAAAGTGCTGTTTGGGCAATCAAAGCATTGCCTTTTTGTTTAATTCACATTTATATGTTATATGTAGGTGAAGTTGAAAATGAATTATGTACTCTCTCCAGGGGCATGCCATATATTTTAGCTGGATACTACAAGTGAAATTCTGTGTATAATCATACTTAATCTAATGTTCATCCTTCACGTTTTTTATATTTTTCATTACATTTTTGGTTTTAACAGTTTCTCAGCTGTGAAGGTACACCTAAGCTTGTTTTTTACTGTCTGTCTTTTTCTCTGTGTACCAGTTGTGGTTCTTAGAGCTCTTGCTTAATGTGACAGAAAGGATGGCCTTTTTAATTACAATAGTGTGGCATTCTGTCACAACATTCACATAAATTGCCAGAGCAACACAAATATCTGACTGGATAATTTCAGTTCACTGCCCCTAATGGTAATTGTGTGCTTACAGAATACATGATATTTCACCTCATTTAGTAAATGGAATGACTTTGTAAACATTGATTTATGACTGTGATTTAAAATGCATTGTACTCCAGTTGTAGTCTCTGTGGTTGTTAATTCAAGTATAATTAATGGTGATAACCCAGTATATCACAATATAGTGTAATTCCTTCACAAGTGTTCTCATGTTATGACACATGCAGTGCTTAGCACTGTCCTTACACTATTGTGTACAACTGCAGGTTTAATTCATTTAACTAGCACTGCATATCACTCAGCCAACCTGCATGAGTAGCACTGCACTACAAAGATGGACAAGAGACAAAGAGACAAGAGTGAGAGAGATGAGGACTGCTAGAAATATGCATTGCTTCATAAAAAACAACTTTTAATGAAGGTTGATGTGAGCAAACATTTAAAATTGCTGTGATGTATGAACAGTACTATCAACGAGAATTATAGAAAATCAGAAACACAAATCTTGACAGTAGATAAAGACCATGTGGCCCACCCTGTCTGCTTTTGATTTATTGGTGATGTTGCAGGTCCTAATTACAGTTTTTAATTCTATAAATATGATGACTGACACACTTAATGTCTGAACTTTTTCTGGAAGCATACATACTAGGTTGTGTTTACAGAAAAGTTATTTATATGATTACAAAAGGACTCCTGACAGTACTATAAGCCTATATCTGTATAACATAGGAAAGTTCAACACATTTTCTAAATGACCAATGTTATGACTTTTAATCCTACATGATTGAAAGGTATGTATGGAATGTGACATGAATACTGATATTAGTTACCAGTATTTGAGAAGTTATGACTTTGACACAACACATTAAGAGAGAGATTTAAGAAAGACAGACATGAAGGCTCCTGCTTAAACTCATTGAGGAAACATATTTTATTACATTATGTTATATAGAGTGAGGGTAAAATGGGTTATAATAATCCTATATGTTAGTGGACTGACTGTATAATTTAAAAAAACATTAAACTAAATCTGAGAAGTGATTATATCACCATTGAAAGGTATGGACTTTATATGAAAATATTCAGCAAAAATATCCAGACCTGGTCACCATGGACTCTGAGGCAGTTAATGAGGTATCTGTGGGCAACATTTAAACAAAGAGAAGGTTAGCAACCACTGAGCTGTCATCATTTCTTTCCTGGTAACTATGTCAACAGATTAAGTGCTAAAAAGGGCTGTGAAATAATTTGAATCCATCAATAGTTGAAATCAATATTCATGTACACATCAGGAAGGATTCTTCAAAATTATTTCTGTGTAAGTGTATAAAGGATATGCTTTGAATGTAGTCTGTTTTAATTTCTCAGTGATCACTAACACAGCTGAAAACAGTCAGCTGAAAGACAGCTCTGCCTGTTAATTCTGTTTTGTTAAATGAAAGGTTGCTGTCATCATCACCATCAGCATCCTTTTCCCTCATTTTAACATGGAGTCATGGTATTACGTCATCTGTCACCACCTCTGTCTATTCAAAGACAATCTTTTTCCTTCTTTTGTGGTAGGAATGCCTAAATGGGAACTTCCTTATTGCCAGCCTCTTTTCCACTCTCTGTCTCACTGCAAACATTAGGTCATTTCTACTGCATCTTGACCTGATTCTGAACTGTGTGGTCATCTCCCAATTTACTCTGTACTGCTCTGCATATTCATTTGTCAGACTCCCTGCCCAGCACTTTTGTACTACTTTGCATATTCATTTGTCAGACTCCCTGCCCAGCACTTTCGCACAGTGTGACAGGAGTTCAGTACTGCCATACTGCCTGGTTGCATTAACACTGCCTTTGTACTTGTACACTGCTACTAGCATGCTTATTCTACAGTCATCTAGGATACACCTCTTTTTCAGTACCATGAAGAGTACACTTCTTCTTTTGGCTGTTCCCATTAGGGGTCAACACAGCGGATCACCTGTTTCCATTTCTTCCTGTCCTCTGCATCTTGCTGTGTCACACCAACCACCTGCATGCCCTCTCTCACCACATCCATAAATCTTATCTTAGGCCTTCCTCTTTTCATCTTACCTGGCAACTCCATCCTTAGCATCCTTTTTCCAATATATCCAGCATCCTTCCTCAGCACATATCCAAACCAATCCAATCTCACCTCTCTAGCTTTATCTCCAAACCGCCCAACCTGAGCTGACCCTCTAATATACTGATTCCTAATCCTGTCAATCCTTGTCACACCCAATGCAAATCTTAATATCTTTAGCTCTGCCACCTCTAGCTCTGACTCCTGTCTTTTTGACAATGCCACCGTCTCCAACCCATATAACATAGCTGGTCTCACTACCCACTTCCCTTTCACTCTTCTCCACCCACTCTACCCTGCCTGTACTCTCTTCTTTACCTCTCTTCCACACTTACCATTATTCTGAACTGTTGATTTCAAGTATTTAAACTCATCCACCTTCACCAGCTCTACTTCCTGCCTCCTCACCATTCCTCTATCCTCCCTCTCATTCACACACATATATTCTGTTTCAGTCTTGCTGACCTTTATTCCTCTCCTCTCTAGAGCATATCTCCGCCTCACTCAGATCACAATGCCATCTGCAAACATCATAGTCCATGGGGACTCCTGTCTGACCTCATCTGGCAACCTGTCTATCACCATTGCAAATAAGAAAGGGCTCAGAGCTGATCCTTGATGTAATCCACCTCCAACTTAAACACATCTCATCCTAAACACATCCGTCACTACTACCGCAGACCTCACCACTGTCACACTACCCTCATACATATCTTGTACCACTCTTACATACTTCTCTGCCACTTCCTACTTCCTCATACAATACCACAACTCCTCTCTAGGCACACTGTCATATGCTTTCTCCAAGTCCACAAAGACACAATGCAGCTCCTTCTGACCTTCTCTATACTTCTCTATACTTCTCCATCAACACTCTCAGAGCAAACATCATATCTGTAGTGCTCCTTCTCCACATGAAACCGTACTGCTGCTCATTAATCATCACCTCCCTTCTTAACCTAGCTTCCACTACTCTTTGCTATAACTTCATGCTGTGACTGATCAGTTTTATCCCTCTGTACCATGAAGCGTACACTCAGGAGTCATTTTTCCCAGATGCACCCAACACCTTGATCATATCTGCAGTTACTTAATCTGGGCCTGTCACTTTTCCTGACTTCCTCTTTTATTGTAGGCAGTGCATGTAACAGTACAGCTTCAGCAGAATTTTCCTATAATATTCTAAAATTCCTAAAATATTCCTTCATCTAATCTACTCATGATTTCCCCTGGGCTGTTGTGCAGATTGATGCCGGCATTCCTTATGAATAATGTCTGCTGTCTATCTTCTGCACCTTTCTGTTGTGGCTTTGCATCCTGATAGAACTACTCTGTGCCATCTGCTGAGTCACATTCTAGGAGATGACAGAGTTTTTCTGAAGCTTTGTTCTTTGCCATTTCTGTTGCTCTCTTAGCCTTCTTGTTAGCCAAAAATATTCCATCGTTATTTGATTTGTCTTTTCTATATCCCATGTCCTCCTGCCCTTCTTGTTTCTGCTGATAACTTCTAGCCTTCTGAATTCCACCACCTGCTTTCCTTGAGTACCTTATTTTCATACTTTGGTTGACCGAATCTGTTCTATTGTGTTCAGATATGCTGTTTTGAGACACTACCATTCTTCTCAAGTTCCACCTATTCCTCACTCTTTATGATATGCTAGAGCCATGAATATTAATTTGAATCCCTGTGTTTTTTCTCCAGTCAACTTCCATATCATTAGCCTTGTCTTTGTTGACCTTAGAGCCTTCTCTGCACTCTGCTTACAGCTGATCTTAGCCCTCAGTGGTTTATGTTATGGGACTGATTGTTTCACTAGCGACTGTTTGGCAATGTTCGATTTGATTCCAATGTCTTTCTCTTGCTAGAAAGAAGTCTAACTGAGTGCTTGTTGACCCCTCTAGTAGGTGGCAGTGTAACTGCCTCCTCTAGGTGAACCATGCATTGGTCACCATTAAGTTTTTTGACAGACAAAAAGTTTAGAATGGACTGCCCTTCATTATTCTTCTTGCTCCAACTATTTTGTCCCAGGCAAAGAATTGTTTGTGCTGTTCCATGTACATGTGACTTTCCTTTACTATAGCCACCTAAAACATTTTCCAAGCATAGCATATGATTTTTCCTGTTGAAATTAGGGTTGGACTAAGTACTAACCATGGGTACTATTAGTATACCCTATTGCTATAATAGTTATACTGTACACATTGTAGCCATACAATATTAAAGTAACCCTTAATTAGAATATGTGGTTAAGATTATCACAATCCAGCCTACTCAGTCAGCCTCATAGACTTAATAGACGATATACAGCTCTTTTTATGCTTGCAGCAAGCTCACCTACCTTGCAAGAAGTACTCTTGAGTAGGTCTTTTTGCCATCAAACTTCTATACATCCATCTATCCACCCATCCATCCATTCATCCATCCATCAATCTATCCATCCATACACCCCCCTTTCCCATCTTTTGAACATGGGCTTGAGGTATCATAACAACAGCAACAACCATCTAGAGCTATGTTCGCACCACCAAGTGGCTAGCCATTTTGTGGTTGTTCTTCCTTACCACACACAAACACACATGTACTTATACCTATGACAAATGCATCCAACTACTTCATGTCTTTCAAATGTTGGATGAAACTACAGCACAAGGAGAAAACCCACATAAACACAGAGCTGGCATGCAGGATCTGCACAGAAGGCAACCAAGCTGGGAATTAATCCAGAGAACACCTTGCTGTGAAGTGGGAATGCTTCCCATGTGCCACTGTGCCACCTATCCACTGTGCAACTTTGCTGCCCAATGTCTTGTACAGCAATTGTTGCTGCCTAAAATAGCCATACACACAGTGGTCTTATCTGGTACCCTGAGTGCATGATTATATTGAGCATTACGTAAATAAGCTCAGCACTTTGTCTGTTAGTGGCTAGAATCAGTTTTATCTGTCTTTCTTGACAATTTCTGTATGGGTGAAAATCCCTGATAAAGAAGGGAAAAGAATGTGCACTATTGTGTGATCTCAGAGTTAGTGTATATATATATATATAAATAGCAGGTGTATGCGAGGTGCAAGGGGAATCTGCAGGCTTAAAAGTTATGAGTTGGAGAAAGTACGGTATCTGTTTGAGGTTTAGATTTTTTTTGTTAGTGTTTTCTGTGTCAACCTTGTAACAGATTAATTTTAGTAGACACAGCAAGATGTTTTTCTTCAAGAAGGTGCATGTCTTTTAGGCACAACAGTGTTCTTTGATGTCATTACTAATAGTATAGAAGATACAACTTTAAAGGGAAATATTTGGTATTATTATGAACTTTGTTTATATTTAAATGGGTCTGGGTAGCCCAGAGGTGTCTTGAGGTGTTGGCAAATTAAAAAAAAAGCAGCAGGAGACACAGAACAGCATTTCTTTATTATCATGTCAGAAGAACTGTTTTATTAGGCAATTTAAGGAATGATTTTTCAACAATAACCTTATAAAGATTTTGCAAACAGTCTAGATAATAATTTGAAAATATACAATATTACTTTGATCTTGGATTCTTTATAATGCCTTTGGATTGTTACTACACTTATTTTCAGATTTTTAGATTGTGCCTGCATTAAAAGTATTCAGGACGAGTACAGAATCTTCCTATTAGGGTTTTGGACATATGGATTTGGACAGTGCGCATGTCTAATACTTCTGGATATAACCAGAATATGTTCAGTTTTAGGTCTTATTATCTCAGGCTTTAGGACCAAATAATATGCATGCAAGTTGGTTAGCATGTTTAACATTTTATAAAGACTTCCATACACAGTTTAGCCCAAGACAAATGTGTGTGTCTTCTGATATATGTGCATGCATGTGCCTTAGTGTAAAATTTAAAAGTATATTTTAAATTCCTTAATAGAATGAAGATTCAGATTACATGTGGTTTAAGGGACAATTAAAGTCAGAAATTAAAGGTATATATATATATATATATATATATATATATATATATATATATATATATATATATATGTGTGTGTGTGTGTGTGTGTATATATATATATATATATATATATATATATATATATATATATTTATATATATATATATATATATATATATCTACACCTTGCATCACATCTGTATCTTTTCTACAGTACTAATTTTCTTCATAATTTTAAGTAGTTATACTATTTTAGATGTTTGGTGAGATGTAGACTGACATTATGGCACAATTTTGTTTTGGAGCTAAACTCTTTTTCTTTTCCCCACAAAGTACTCTGACCCCCTATAAAATGGCAGTCTTAAGACTGCATTTCATTCAAAGTACTTCCTGTTTCTACCATTATTCTTTTTAATGATAATCTACTCTGTATTTTTCCAAAATGTTTTCGACTTGTCTTTGTCATATTATCATATTATCTACATCAGATTGCACAGAAACTGTCTGTTATATCTATATATTATAGCTGTGTATGCCTGTTATATATTGAAAATGACTGTGCCGGAGTGTTATTGTAATGAAAAGTAGTGATATTTGCTTTTTAAATACTTCCTCAGGTCATTGCACTTACCCAGTTAACAAATGCAAACTAAAATAAATGATAAGTTTCAACATGGACAATGTATTAGAAAGTAGATATATATTTTGCTTATTATGATCAATATATTTAAAATTCTCTTAGGCCCCAATTTCAAAACACTTACTGTCAGTGTAAATGACCACTTACACTGAGCACAGGCTAATAGCAGGCATTTTGGGAGCTGGTTCCCATAGTAAGCCTGTTTATAGATAGACTTTACACTGCAGATAGCCACTTACAGGTCTTTTGAAATCAGCACAGTCTTACACTGAGAGTGGCTATTTTGGAATATGGCCCCTAGAATTTGACCTGTGCTTTCCCCTCCACAATTTTTTATGTTTTTGGCATCTAATATAAAATATAGGTGTACTGTTGATGTCCTCAATAAAGAATTTAGTTTACAGTGGATAGAGAAATAGCTAAAATAAAAAAAAAATGTTAGATGGCGAAAGCAGATTTAAATATCTGGAACTTATTAAAAATATTTAAATATCAGTAATTTAAAAAGGCTTATTAAAATAATGAATGCTCAGCATAAAGATTTATATGCATGCATATGTCAACAAGATCATTGAGAGTCATTGCTCAAATTGCCAGTTTTTGCAAAAACATTCTGGTTAAATGACTTTGCCGGGAACACACAGTATAGAAATTATGGTTGAGGAAATCAAACTCTTCTCCAGAGGATGCACCTTACTAGCAGCTCATAACCTTAATCTTCTCTGATAACAAGTTATGAATGCTAAATACTTCACAATGATAAACTGTTTAGCAAATTTTAACTCATTAAAACCCATGTGGTGTAGAATCTCCAAACTCTAACACTCTACCCACATTTTGCATTTTGAAAAATAAACTTAAAAACATAAGATAAACAAATGTAAGTATTTTGTGAACAATAAAAGCTATTGCAACTGCAAGAATAACATCAGTAGGAAGTAGTCAGTGCATTCATGGTCTTTCAGTGACTGTTATAATATAGTATAATGCACACAAACTCCAAATGATATATATTTTTTAAACTTTCACAAACAAAATATCATAGCATAGAAATTGTACATCCTAGACATATATTGCTAGAACATTCTTGTTAACCAGACATAAGCTTTCATATGACAGATAAAATTCCTCTGTGAGAATGTTTATTGAGATATTCACTGAAAAAATGAAAACATATGCTTAATTGTATAATTAGCAACACGAATAACACCAACTAAGATGTTAAACTTACAGTGCAAATATGAAAGACAGTTTTCTTTAATAACATCTAAGAAATGTTATTTATTTTATTTATTTATTTAGGATAACTAAATAAATAAATAACTAAATAAATATGAACATCTAAGATATCTGATGTCATGTAACAGTATGTAAGTAATTTGATTTTTGAAATGTTAAGTATATATGAAAATATTGTTTACGTCCATAATTACTAACAAAGAACTTGCAATATCTATGTTATTTTGTGATATAAATGGATATTGACTATCCCCGGGATTCATGAACCTTGCGCCAGGCGCCCGCATAGCGTCGGCGTTATAAAGCCAAATATGGCCACCGAGCGATTCAGGTATGAATCAATCCCACGTGCACTACCGGCGTGCGCCGGACCTGCGCCGCCCCCGGCGTAGGTATGCTAATCACACTGTGTGCGGTATTGCACCATGCAAATGAAGGCAAATAGCGATCCACGAAGTTGGGCAGGCGTAGCGTAAGGGCACGGCAATGTAAACCAAAAAAAACGGTTTACATTTAGCCAAACATGACCAAGGAGTAATGGAAGGCTGTCAACGTCAGGTATCATACAGGTGCAATATGCCAATGGCGAAAGGCACCGAGAATGTCCAAAGAAAACATGCCCAAACTGTAAATAATGACATAAATGTTATGTACGCAGAAACCACAGCAGAACCCCGGATATGTGCACAGAAGGTGCAAAACAATTAAATAATATGAGAATGTCCTAAAAGAGCAGTATAATACACATCAGATGCACAGCCACCACACACCATAGTATGTATGGAAAGCCTCAACCCCAGCGCAAGGGTTGTCAAGGAGTGGCGGCAGTGTTCGGCGCCGTAACCATGTATTAGCAGTCAATGCCATGCAAATGAGGCAGATAATAGTGAATCGCAAAACCGGCGCCGTGTAAGGATGGAGCAAACGGCGCAGCGGTAGTACACCGAGGAGTGGCCTACACGGGATACATGTCAATCGCAGAGGGTGTGCCACTGTAGGAGGAAGCACATTGGAGGCCAGCAAACATGGGCTGTACAATGCACATCACAGCAGCAGGATTGGCGTGTGAGGAAATAGATGCGCTGAGAGTACATAATGCCCGCATAGATGCATGTGCACGAGGATGACTACGTTCCCCAACCCAGTCATGTGACGGCCTCCCGTCAACAACCACGGATATAGGAAGGTAACGCGGAGAATATGAGGAAATGCGGAAGCAGTGTAATTGGAGCCGTAATGAGCAATCAACACCAATCAATCCAGGAAGGGCAAACGCGGCAGCTGACAACTCTGCATGCAGACTCCTGCAAACGGGAAAGGGAGGCATAGGAATGCAAAGATAGTAGGGGATGTAGTAGAAATGCAAAGAGCAAAGAACCGAAATAGCACAGCCAAGTACAGAGGTAGCATAACGGGCGGCAGACAAAATGCATCATATGCCATGTGCCTGCAGGATGCACTGCAGGCAATAGTAGGTGCAACGTGCAGAAACAGTAATGTAAGATGCAAAGCTAAGCCAATGCAGGCAACTGTAATGTAACACTACAGGCAATACCGTTGCAGTTGCAACGGTAAAACACCGAAGATAATCCACAGATACGGCTGCACAGACACACCCAATGACATCACCGGGTATACAGCACAACAGTATAAAGTGTGAATGCACACAACACACAGCGATTTCCCAAACGCCGCACCGTAGGGTGTAAACACACGGGAACTTTTAATATGTATATGTTGGGTGCCGCCGTGGCCGTGATGCATAGGTATGTGTCAGAGACAGACGGAGTTGCGGAGGAGGGTGCCGACAACTACCGTAGGCCTCATAGGAGAAGGAGAGTGTTCAGACCAAGGGTGACCTACCAGGGGCTGCAAGACCTGGAGATAGTAGAGCGCTACAGGGTGGACAGGGACACGTTACAGCAAATAGTGGAGCTGTGCCGCCACGCCTGAGAACAAGAGACAACAGAGGGGAGCCCATCCCAGTGGACACAAAGGTATGTGTGAGCTTGCGAATACTGGCTACAGGTACCTTTCAAAGGCCAACCGGGATATAATGGGTATCTCACAGGCATCAGCATCCAGGGTACTACACCAGTTCCTGGATGCCATGTTACGACATGCCCATGAGTATATAAACTTCCCCAGATCTCAGGAGGAGTTGGCTAGCAATATGCGCCACTTCCACCGTGTGGCACAATACAGGAGGTACTGGGTGCGATAGACTGTACGCACATAGAAATCAAGTCACCGCCGGGAGCAGGGTAGACGCTACATAAACCGCAAGGGATACCCCTCCATCAATTGCCAGGTCGTGTGCAATGCGCAGGGCATTATCATGGATGTGTGTGCTGGCAGCCCTGGAAGCTACCACGACTCCCATATCTGGCATGCCTCACAGCTGTATCAGGTATTCGCCAGGGGACATCACACAAGGTCACCTTGTGGGGATGCTGGCTATGCACTGGAGCCGTGGATGATGACACCCATCAGAAATGCACACACACACATGCAAGAATGCCATAATGAGGCACACGCACAAACCAGAATAATCATAGAGCGTGTGTTTGGGATGTTGAAATCACGGTTCCGGTGCTTGGATACATCCGGTGGAGCCTTGCAGTACTCTCCAGGCACATGTGCCCACATATTCATAGTATGTTGTATGCTACACAATATGATTCTGCGGAAACAGCTGCTGCAGGGACATAATGGTCTAGGGCCACCAAGCCCGCCACAACTGCCAAGGCAAGCACAGGCACAGGGCGTTCAGCGCCATGAACACACTGTGCCAGCCCCAGTAGGTAGACGTAGGCGTACCCAATATGCCTACGCCCTGGCAAAGAGGGAACGCATAGCACATACTTTGACAGCGTAGGCCCCATGGACTGACACCTCCTTACCTGCACACACAGTGAAATGGACGCCACACAAACATGTCCGCCCGTAATGTGTACCGTATGGGCGGACCTATGTGTGACTCCAACAAAGGCACCACCCAAACACTGCACACCCAATAGCCAGCAGAGCATGGAACGCCAACACCTCAACCGCACGCCGGTCCTACAGCAGACGGCGTAGCCGTATGCTGCCACTGTCGCCGCAAGTCGACTACATATGTACTTATGTGCATACACAGATACGGAAATAGATATCAGTACACACGTAGAAATATATGTACACATACACAGATATAAAGTACAACAGGTTAATATGGAACCCAGGGATGCAAGTTTACAGATAAGTAAGACGCGAAATCCCCACATAGTAAATATAGTGAACGACAACCCGATCATCCGGGAGGGTGGGCAGAGCAGGGAACGCCAGCCATGGAAATGTCAACCTGCATCAATACATATCCGCGGGTCGGGATGATCGCCAGGCCACGGTACAGTAACGGGATATGTGCGTGTCATATCCATAGGATATGAGTGCGGAGGTACACACCGCCGCCGGCGATGCGGCCAACGTAGGTACTGTGTGCAACCGTCGGTGCGAAAGCGGCAATCATACCTGTCAAGTGTACGTCATTATGAGGAACGTACCTCATTTGGGGTCTAAAACAGTTCATGTTCCTCGCAGTTCCTCAAAGTTCCACATTGAAATAGTCAGTCACACATTCATTGTTAGGAATGTATTTAAATGAAATCCTGGTAAATAGAAATTAATCATAGTAATTCATTAAAGGTTCTTCTTTGTAAGTAAATCAGCATATTTTAACCATCCTATGACCTTCGTAGCTGAAGTTGTTAGTAAGCCATTGGTATGTGTTCCACAGTTTGCCCATTTGTTCCACATTATGAATGTGTGTGTTCCTCATTTTGGAAATGGAAGGTTGAGAGCTATGGCGGCAATATGTGTATGTGTGAGGTGAGGTTGTCGTGTGTTCCGCTGTGTGTGTGTAATGTGTGTGCCACTGTAAAATGTGTATGTAGGTGACATGTCACAGGCGGAGTGTAATAACATGCGTAGGCATACAGTACAGGAACCATAGGCGTATGTACAGCAGTACCCACAAAGTAGTACTGACATCTCCTCAGTGGCTAGGCGTGGCGACGTAAAACGATGCAAAGCGGAAATGTCCCAGAATGTACCACAGGACCATAGCCAACAGGAGATGCAAAGGACGCATGTACAAACCATGACCGTATGTATGGCGGCCATATGGTAGACTCAACACGATAGGTCGGCAACGTTACACAGCATCAGGCATGTACGGCGAAAATACGAATGTGCTATCCCGGCACCGATCGTGGACACTTACGGTCCGTAAATACCGCTGTGTGTTCCACGACCGTTAAGTAAGCAAGCGCCACACGAATAGGAGGCTACCGGTAGCATACAGGCCGTCCCAAGTACAGGACCACAATCACCGTAACTATCAGTGACAAAATGCCAATGGATAGTAGGCACGGACGAACATCCGCAGATATATAACCGATGTGAAGGAGGAATACGTGCAGGAAGCACACATGCAGGCGATACCGACACCACACGACATCAACAAAACAAACATTCCCAGAACAACAGACAGGTAACCTGCAGCTCCCCAAGCAGGGATGGAGCACACACACAAGCATATCTTGTATGTATAAATGCAAGACCCACACCCGCACCCGTCACCCACATCCGCAGATATACCCCATCGCACATATCAAAGGGATAACAGCCAAAACCGTAGCAGAATCATACAGGCAGTCAATGACAGCGGCATACCCGCAACAAGCCGCGTGGGTAACACTAGCAGCAGCCGATGCATCCTTGCATCCGTTGTGTACAGGAATATAACAGCTATGTTACACATCTGAATGCACAACGCCATCGACAGACGCCGCCAGGACACGGACACCCACATGTCGAACAGAATACCATACCCAACACACACAATCCACGGCTAACACCACAGCGTAATGTACCTGACACCACACATAGCGTATGCAGTCACACAAACATGATACAATACATACCATCCCCACGAAGGTAGTGCAAATAACCAACGGCCACACGAGGAATGAACCATGGCCTAGTTTCATGGGTAACGCATTTAATGGAGGAGGATCACCAGTGATATGCGCATAACTACACACCGAGGAACAGCTATTGGCGTGATGAACCCACATGCCTCAGGTGACGACGAATAAAAGGAAGACTCCCTGGATATTCAAACCGTATGTTCATACCGAACACAAACTGCATTGAAAGCAAGGAGTTAGAGGAGAATATTGACGAATACAGAAGCAAAGGCCGGAAAGGTAAGTCGAACCCACGAGATGTACTGGTGTGTAACGCATGATACGTATGACTAATCTGCACTGTATGTGAACGATGTGTGTAAGTAAAGATACCTGTCCATCAGGCAGAGAGTGGTGAAAGGTGGTTATGTAATGCTAAGCCGCGGAGCATACCAACGACTGTGGACAACGTGTGCACAGCAGTGGGACAACATGTACACGGCCGTGATAACCCAAGGTTCGCCATAGGGATTCCAAACACAGAACAATGCCACCACCCACGCTGATGCTGTCAGTGGATATCGAACAATGAAGTGCCACAGCAGGGGATAGGACATGTATGTATAGTGTCACAGCACACATGTGCATGGGCATATACCGTCGATGTCATACGGAATGTGCGCACGACGTGCACGTATCCCTCGCAGTAGGGGTGACTATGTCAATTATGTGTAATGCAAAGCTGTCATGATGGATATGTTCAGAAATCATAGACAGTATCACAGGCATAGCATGCATGATGGAGGGATGGCCTAATGTTATGTACATAAACAGGATATGTATGGCCTGCACATATGGGACAGAGTAGTAGCAGAATAGGTACCCGAAATGGAGGGAACAGCAAGTAACCATGTCCAAACGTTCCGTAGCAGGTGCAATGTGTGCAACAATGATGTCCGGCAGGGCCGTGTGTAAACACATGTGCAATGTACACAGTAGTGTCACCCCCCCCCATGGTAGTGTCCACTGAACGGCAGAGGTGGATGTCAACTGTATGTCTATACAGTACTTCCGCTGTGGTGGTACCATGGGTCTGTGTCACCCTACCAGCAAGGGAGCTATCACATGACTAGTGACACAGTGTGTCCCTGTGGGATGTGCACAGGACCTATGTCCCACAGCACGGTGTGTGTCCAGTCTGTGGAGGTCACACAGACGCCCAGGCTGAGCAATGTGGCATGTGTGCACACATGCAGGAGTGCTCCTCCCACCCTGCCCACTGCAAACGCCATGTAGGAGTACTACATGCATCAGTAATGCGGAGAACATGGCCCATGGCAGAGTAGATGACACCCCTGTGTTAGTGGTATGCAGGTGAGTACAGATGTGTTTCATGACTGTCATTTGCATATGTAAACTGTCTGAGCTGGGTAGACATCACGGCATGACTATACTGAGACATGTAAAGTTGTATCCATTGTGTAAGGTACACCACCTATGTGTTATTGTAACACTGCCTGCGTGTACATGTGTGTATGGCATAGGTACAAGGGCACCCAATGTATCAGCTAGACATACGGTCCAGAAATGCACGGCCCTGCACATGTGTACCCACGCCATAGTGGTATATGGCAACCACAGCACCATGTGGGGCATGTGTGTGTACAGCAACCATGTACAATGTGATATGCATGTATAGGGACAGTATCCATGTGATACACACTGCATGACTGTCACTATGCAAAGGTGATGTGTATGCACTATGTGTGATGTAACTGATGCAATGATATCTACATGATATATCTGCCACACTGACACCTGTATGGTTGTTAGCAATATGAGTAGGATGAGCTAGAATGCTGCCAGGTATGTAGATGTGGTATATGTAGGCATGGACAATACTCTGTGACAGCATGTAGTGTATGTAAGCAAATAGTGAGCATGAGGGGCCACATGACTGATGACTGTGCAATGTCACACGTACCTGACTCGTTGTAGTTAGCATGATATGCCTGCACCACTGTGTGACCTGTACAGGAGGCACATGGCGTAACATCCTGAGACATAGGGTACGATGTGATGCTGGATGTGTACATTGGCAATACCATAAAGTGGAATGGCGCTGAAGGGCAAAGAGTGGATAATGTCTGAGTTGATACCCTCTGTACCACACCAACCACCCATGCAATGGTATGACAGGTGGCCAGCATGTGGATGTGGTGTGCTGTGGCGCACAGAAGCCCAACAAGGGTGCCAGTAAAGGCATGGAGGTCGTCAATGAGTGTGTGAAGCATGTATGTGAGGATGTGGCCCAGTGCCATACTGAATGGCCCAGTCATGGGTGTACAAATGCAGCCCCATACGTGCAATGCAGTACCACCCATGTGTAGTGTGATAGATGTGGTAGTGTGGTGGTCAGGGTACACAACGTACATGAATGGGCTAGCAGTCAATGCAGTGTGCTGCTGCAGAGACATGTAACAGCCAGGTTGGCGGGATACAACAACTACGGAGAACGGAGGTGACATTGGGACCGTGTTCTCGGACATAACGTGTGCATGGCAGTACTATGTATGTGTCCACAGGGTTAATACAATGTCCAGCCATGGATTGGAACCCTGTAGTGAGTGAGAGTGTGTATTGTTGGTAGGTACCCCATTGGCAGGCATGATGCCAGCAACATCTGTGTCGGCAATGCCTGCATGAGTGTTGTATGCTGCATTGAATGTGGATGTAGCCAAACAGCAGAGACATACCAGCACACTGCGTGAGGGCCCACACTGCAATGTATGGCAGTCATGTGTAGGTAGCTAGCTGTGGAGTATGTGATGCACCATGAGGACACACCATGACTGTCAGGTGACACACCACACACATGTGAACATAACTACCGTGCAACAGCCTGCACATGTGCCCATACAGCACGTGTGCATGGAACAGGAATACCACTGTGGCATCTGTGAAAAGGCCAGTACCACCATGTCTCTGTGTGGAATAGCATGGTCCCTACCAGTGCGTAAATGTAGCGGAAGTGCACTGTGATATGTGTCGGCATAGTCATGTAGACTGTCCATCGATGGGGGTGCCATGCCATCAACTACCTCTGTCAGTGGATGTCGGTAGTACCGGCTGTAGAGCGTATGTACCATGCATGCTGCGATGGTCGTGTGTCTAGGGTGTGGCTAGCAGGGCTGAGAAGCATGGATGTTCAGCAAACAGAGGGGGGATGTGTGTAGGCATAGCACACAGACACATGGAGGTTTGGTGCATGCCGAGGGTAGTGTAGGTATGGTATGCGTCGTGTAATGTGTCACCCAGCTATGCCTACTGCATGGCCAAGCATGTGTGGGTACATGGGAGTCCATACTAGGGAAGTGCGTGTTGCTGTCAATACATAGCAGTAGCAACTGTCCTAGGTGCAATGTACAGTATGCCAACACGGCCAGCATGTAACCTGTGGTGTACAGTGTATCCACCGTTGCGTGTCACAATGTGCGTAGCGGTCACGAACATGGGTATCTGAACATGGATTACCTATGATGCAATGTGTCTCGGGAATATACAGTATGTGTGTAAATCACTGTGTGGTGTGGGAACCACCCACCCGTGTGTGTTGCAGTCCAGGTATGTGCCTGGGAGGTATGATCTGTGTACAATCTGGACTGGCAGGTGTGCCGTGTAGGGCATGGAGGCAGGTCCCAGGCACTGCAGATAAATGACATGCGTGCTGTACTGTGTGTGCAGTGCTTGTGTACAGCACAGTGGAGGGTGTAAGCATTGTCACACATCACTGCATGCTGTGCCTACCTGTGACAGCCCTGCTGGAGACAGATATGTGACACTGCTGCACAGGCAGCATAGCATGTGAAGATGTACATGTGGGCTGCACACCTTAGGCAGATGTCCACAGGTCATGTGTGCCACGGTAGTGTGGATGAACACGACTATCAGACTGGACAAACACCACATGCCTGCATAAGTACAGTATGACCATAGTCAACAGTCCCAGTGACAGAGTAGGCCAATGTACAGTATCCCTGCGTGCAGACCACTGGCTACTGGACACCTGGCTAGACACACACCAGGAGGGTTAATTCACCATTGAGCCATCACATGTCCCAGTCCATGTGGGCCGTACAATGTCATCACAGGGTGGTCACAATAGCAGGTGGCAAGGCAGACACGGTGTACCAGGTGATGTGTCATGTGTGCATATGTCGAGTAGCACAGCCGTTCACATGTCTGCAATATACTGGTGCACGATGTATACTGTTACATGATGTATGGAACTGCACTGTCACCCACTACAGGGCCATCTGACACAGGTGTGTTGTGACAGGTGTAACCCATGTTTGCACAGGATACACACCGCTGTTGTAGGCAGCCATGCTGGTGGCTACCACTGATATATGCAGTGGTCATACAGACATACCGCACACAGTGTCCATGCAGGAATGTCCATTGTCGTGGACGATGTGCTGCTATGTGAATGTAGGTGTGTGTTGTGAATGTTACACATCCAGATGACACCATCTGGCGCAGTCATGGTTGTCAACACCATTACACACATCCACAGCAGTCAGAACCCAGTCCTGACAATGTGTGTCAGTCACCCTCGTACTGTGTGACATATGTGCACATGGCGGAACACCTCCCACTGTCATCTAAGATGGCTACATGATGGCCGGAATGTGCTGTGGAAATGTACAATGCTGGTAGCCCAATGAAGTACCTGGAATCACACACAGTACGCTATGGCAGCCATGTAAACCATGCACAACAATGACCGCCCAACAGACACAAACAATGCATTGACACGTGGAACATGTGCACATGACAACCCCCAATGAGGTATGTTGCACATATTGATGTACAATTGTCATCTATGGCCATAGCATGGATGCAGACGCACATACCCACAGGTAGTACCATGTGATGTAGGTAGGGGGCATTGCTCGTGTACATGTGACAGTAGCTGTACAGACACATGTCCTGCATAGCCGTCATGTAGGGGTAGCTGTGGCATGTGACCACTGGACATGCCCGTACAATTGACCATGTCCCACAGGAGATGTGTTATGTGTGTACCACATGTGATGTGCTGACAACAAGCTGTGACGTGTACGGCTGCCGGTGTACCTGTGTGACATTGTCTGTGATGGGTGCAAAGGCATATAGTATCGTATTGCATGCCCACAAGCCCCACATAGGTGCATAGCCTGAACATACAATACAAGGAGTGTGTGGGATGATAGCAACCCACAGGAGGAGATAGGTATGGACGGCAGCCCACAACCACATGTGTGTGTACGGTGTTCACGTCCACGACACATGAGCATCTGAGAGGCTAGTGTTACAGCTGTACAGGGTTGCATGCATATATGTTCAGCAACATCCCTGTGTGTCCCACCACTGGCCCGTGGACCGATGGACACCAACCAAATGTGCAGATATGAGATGTGCACAGCACATCACAGATGCCTACTGTAGAACAGGCTTACCGTGTAGACATGTGCACAGTAGGTCTGCGCCAGCTGCAGTCAAACATGTTATGTGCTGAACCACACCAATAGTCCAGGCCATGCCACAGATGGATGTGCATGCATCTGTGTATGTATGGCTGTGAATGTCTCCGGCATAGCAATATAGCTGTGTCACCATTGTGAACAACAATATGAATGGGTTGTATGTGTGAGGGGTGCGTCATACATGTATGGTCAGATCGACGATACCATCAGTGACCCTGCTATGTGAACATCCCTGTCCCCATACATGGATACCTATGCTGTGCCCAACACCACATTCACAGAGGGAGGGATGGCGGTGTGTAGTGCAGCAGCAGACATGGGGGTGGCAGCAGGCACTGGATGTACACATATGTGGTACCCACATCAGTGCAGGCAACCATCCATGTGCACGGGATAGCGGTGTGTGTCCACATACAGCACTGTGTTGATCAATATCCCAGCACATAGCACCTGCCAGGGTTACAGTGTATGCATGGATGTCTGATACCTGCATGCACCAGACACACCCTCAGCAAGCAGCGTGCAGCATACCTCGCTTGAGGCCAGTGTCCACACCATGGTGATAGACATGTTGAATGTCCATATACACATAGCAATGACATATGGAATGGACAGCCACCCTGCCAATATCATCAACCCCAGGTGGATCACAACCCAGTGCCATGTATGTGGCATACCCTGCCATACCATGCAGACCTGCCCAGCAAGGCTGCATGAGCTATCACAGTCCTACATGGTGCAATGGACAAAAGGCACTCTCACTATCAACCATACACAGCAGTAATGTGGCGGTGATGCACCCTGTGGTGTTACAGGTGCTGTGTGATGCTCTGGACAATGTGTGTGTGTACATGCTATGCATGGCCTTTCCTGCTAATGTGTCATGGTTACACATTGCCCTATGTCTATCACATGTGCAACACAGGTGAGCTGTGGCAAGTTGTCCAACACCCGTACAGTGCTGTGTGGATGTACATGGCACAACACATGCATGTGCAGGTGTCCATGTGTATGTGTACAGTGCCACTGCTGACGTTCACAATGGCTACAGACGTGATGTGTACTGACATATACACAGCGTCCAGGTGAACAGTAGCACCGACGTCACATGGGGACCTATGCCAAGTGATATGGACACAGGTGCAGCCAGGTACACATGTCCACAGCAGGCTAACATCTACATGGTGCGTGTACAGTGTGATGGGGTGGCACACAGATATGATGTGACACCCACTGCTCAATGGTGTGAAGCCAACACATCAGCTGTGTCACTGCCACGATGCCTTTCACAGATTACTGTGCAGATGTCGTACTTGTCATAGCAATGTATTTCCAACAGTATGCCAGCACAGCAGTGTAAATGTGACCTGCCACCATCATTATGTCTTACAGATAATGCCACGTTCCCGGCTTCCCGCTTTCAGTCGACAGGAGGAGGAGGTGATCATCCCATACCTCCATACTAATCATGACCTCTTATTCAGTCATGTGCCACAGCAGGCACAGGAACGACAGGAGATGTGGGAGGAGATGTGCAGGAGGGTGAACAGCCTGGGCGGATACAACCGCACTTATCAGCAGATCCGCAGGCACTGCACAGACCTGATCCGGCATGCAAGACAGCGTGCCGCTGCAATCGCCAGACAACAACGTGGGACAGGTGGTGGGCCACCAACCCAGCCCCCACTCACAGCCACGGAGGAGCTCCTGGCCAGTCTGGGGACACCCACGGAACAACACGCAGAAACCCATGCGTCCATCGTGGAGGTGGGTGTCTCCCGAACTATGAGCTTGGAGCTGCATGGTAAGTCAGTGTTGCATGTTTGTATGATGAGTGACGTGGGGGTGGGTGTCATACTACAACACATAATATAGCAATACATGCCAGGTATATGGCCACACAAGATGCATACTACAGTATGCTATGTTGTGTTAGCAGACATGTGCATAGCACATGCTAACACACAGATGCATGATGTGACATGCACAGTGCTGACCGTGGCGATAGTAATGGATAATGTGTATACCTTTGTGTCATCCCTTTACAGGTACGTCTGGCGTGTCGCAAACACAAGGGTCTGTTGCAGGTAAGTCTGTTGCTAGTCAAAGGCATGATATGGTGTATTGATATTCCACATGTGTCCAGGCATGACATGCACACCTGTGTGTGCCCCAGTCACGGTATACAGGTTGCACCACCCGACACACACACCACCCATGTACAGTAGATACAACCGTTAGCGTAGAGTGGCATGACACCACACGACCTATTGGTGTGTTACGTGCATTCAGCTATGCATACAATGGTGTAGGTGTTCCACAATGGCTGCATGTGTAGTATGCATCGGTATGCCTCTGCAGTATGCACACAGTACCACATAGTGAGCTGTGATCTTGCCAGAGCACAGGTGTTACCAATGTGAGCTATGCCCCTGCATCGGTGCACACGTTGTGACATGGCACATGCCATGTCCCATGCACGTGGATGTCTGGCTGCAACATTTTCACACCATGACATGACCTATGCACGACATAGCAGACATCCACACTGTCTGCATATCTGTAGGGAATGTGACACCTTACACTAGTATGGTTGTATGTCACATGGGCCACCACAGGGCCGTGTGCACGTTGTCCACCACACACAATTGTCAATGACCCAGACAGACAAGGCCATGGTCGATACCTACAGGCATGTTGCCACACAGTACATCCACAGTGGGTAGTCACCGTTGCACCCTGTACACACATAGTGGGCTCATCACTGTAGTGGACCCCCTGGACATCCGATGTAGTACACCAGTGACATGGAATGCCTCTCCACAGCTACTACAGGTGCCTCCAATGTCCACCATATACGTGCTGCTGAGCAGCTGAACTGACTTACAGACATGGCAATGTAACGCGTCCAGGTCACGCATCGCACAGAAACATAACTGTGTCTTGCTACTGTGCAGTGGCACAGTGCCCGCACTCCACACTGTACAGCTATGTACACAGCTCACACCAACCGCACCTGCACAGACATCCCTGTTACCCATACATTGTATCTGTAGACTGTACACATAACACTGCACCGTGACAGCCGTTGTGATGTGGTGCATGCGGTGGGACACCATCGTCACATGTCCACATGATACCACACATGTTTGCGGTGTACATGACATAGTGTCGGCAGCCATGTGTACTGTCAACTCGCCCGTGGCCACACGGTGTATCACGGTGATGCATGCAAACTACCATGAATGTGTGTACTGCATGTCTACTAAAAGACACCTGCCTGTTGTACTGTTCCCACCAGGGCAGTGTGCATACTGCCACTATGAATGTCTGGTCTACATTCACTGGTCTGTGGTGTGTGAATGCTGCATGCCACCTGCATTATCACATGCATGATGTGTGTGTGTGTGTGTGTGTGTGTGTGTGTGTGTGTGTGTGTGTGTGTGTGTGTGTGTGTCTGTATTGTAACCGATGGTATGTCTTTGTATTGACAGGTGCTGTAGGTGAGTTCCTGCGGTCCATCTGATGCTAGTGTCCCCACAGATACTAGTGGTGATGACCATGTGCATGAGGCACAGGCAGGGTCGTCACAGGCAGAGACTGTGCCATTGGAGAACATCACACGTACGTCCCCTTCATCCCTGCACACAGTTCAGATGCCGACACATACCCCAACACCGTTGCCCATAGATGACGGTCAGTCAGCGCCTGTTGGCACCGAGCAGGAATGTGTGGTGGCTGCAGAAGGTGTGGGTACACACCATGTTGCCAGTGTTATGACTGGTGCAGTGCCACGCAGGCATGTGGCAGGTGCTGCTCGTAGGGGGAGCACCGCTAGACATACACCTGGCGTACAGGGTGCAGCAGCTGGTATAACCAGACGCATGTTCCAGACTGTAATGGCGGCGCAGGCACGTGCCGAACGGCAGAACCAGGAAGGGCAGAGGCTGCAGAGGTCTGCAATCCGTTCCTTGAATGACAACATCCAGGCATTGGCGAATGCCCAACAGCATCTTGCCGATGTTCTGGATAGGAGATTGGGTGAGATGGCTGGTATCCTCGACCGAGGCATGGCCATCCTTGAGCGTGGGCTGTCCGTGCAGGAACACCAGGTAGGGGTGAGGCATAGGGCACGTGGGCGTGGGCCAGCAACACCACCTGCTGCAGGTCGGCGGCTGCGTGCCACCTCCCATGCCCACCCACACAGTGCTGGTAGCAGCAGCAGTGCAGCTGCTACTACACCAACCACACCAGGACAGAGCAGGCCACGTGGACGTGGCCCTGGACGGCCCCGGCACGTTTCAAGCGGACATGTGACATCGGAGAGTGGACAGTCCGCACCTCCACCCGGTTGTGCCCGTGCGACCCCAGGCAGGCACGGGTCACGTCGCCGCAGGCGGACACAGTGAGCCGTAACACCTGCACTGTACAGTCTGGGGCTGCCAAGCATACCCCGTGTAGGCATCACAGATGACTGAACTGTGTACACACAAACCCACACACAGCAAACACGACTGTAGGGCTCCACCACACCCACATGCAATCTACACAGTCATGCCCAGTCAATGCACAGGCCCTTACACACACACATGATGTCATCCATTGGTACAGCCCATGCCTGTGGCACACATATCACCCTGTGCATATGATGAAGTCTCTGCCGCATAACTGTGAGCTACACCATCAGTGCACGGTTATGCAAACATATTCTGATGCACAGGGTGGACAAGATAGTGAGAGGTGTATGTGATACCTGTGTCCGCATAGTATGTGATGTGTATGTTGTGGTGTGTGTGTATGGCTGGTGACAGGTGTGTATGTGATGTGGGTTGTGCACTGACATCATGCAGCAGACATACCATGCAGGACAGGTGCAGCATTCATTGATCTGTGTACACAGTATGCGTGGTGGTTACATGTGTAGCACCATGTTGGTTCGGTTAACCCGTATGACAATGATGGTGTACTTGCATGTGCCTACTGGGAGCACTGTAATTAGTTCCCCACGTGTAGTCGTGGGTACCCACAGGCATGTCTGGCAACATCAGCATAGCACAGGTACCCGCAACCGGCATGGACCCCTACATAGGTACATAGGCGCACATGTACATAACAGGGTATGTGCCGTACGTCATGTGTGGACCTAGCATGACTGTGTGTGGCTGCTAACACCCCTCAGGATGGGGATGCCACATCCATCAGTCCCCAGTCCCTCGTCCAGCACTGACACACAGATGATGCCTGGCGCATAACTATATTCACACATCCACACGTCATTATCACTCCTGCACGAAGGCAGTCAGGGCCGTTCCTTCACATGGGCTGGCACTCCTCTACGTGTTGTAGGGGGTCTCCGTCCGTTGACCCTGTTCCCCCAGCACGTCCCACTCATCTGTGTGGTGATGTGTCTGACAGTCGCTTCTGTGCCCGTGTTTGCCTGGAGCCTAGGATGTGGAATATGCCCATGTCACCCAGGTCAGACATGGCCGTGTATGCCAGGCACAGATCACCACAGAGCAGATGTGCTGGGAAGGTTCACAGCCGGAGTCCCCTTGGTCGTGCAGCTTGTGACACATGTCCTAGCACCGTCATCCCCGCCTTGTGTAATGTTTGCGGTCCTTCCAAGTGCTGCAGGCGTCAGGTTAGCTACAGGCCAGATGTGCCATTGTACGCAGTCATTGCTCAGGTGTGTGATGTGTACAGGGGTACAATGAACACCCCTGATGTGGATGCGATCCCTTCCAGACCAGGAGGCCACAGTGGAATGTCTTCACACCCACATTGCCATTGTGTGTGTTGACAGAGGTTACCGACAGGTGTGGTAGCCATTTCCATGAACATGTCCACCATCTTGAATGGCTCACCACCTACATGTGACATTGGGCCGAACATGTCCATCACACTGGGTAGGTCTGCACCTTCTCTGGCATGTAGTAGCAGGCCATGGCTCTGGCACCAGTTATCCATGTCTATGACGCCCTAGGTGGATGTCCGTGTCACATGGGGTGTTGGGTATGGTGGCCGGTGTGTAGTCATCTGCATACCTTGTCTGCCACAATCCCCTATGATTGCATGCACATTGGAAGGTCGAATGCCGTATGGCAGGTGGCCCAGGACTGAGCCCTGTGGGCCTCCACTGGAGACCAGGTATGAGTGTGACAAGGCACCAGGACCACCAACCCTGTGTGGTGTGACCTCCAACCTTTCTGAGAAGCATCGGGTGACATATGTCCCCACATGTATGCTGGCGAGCCTTTCCATGAGTCCCATGTGGAGTGTGCTCTGAACGCTCCCACCAGGTCATGGTACTGTGTGCAAACCCGCGTATCCCCATCAATGACCTTGGTGACCACTCCAGACAGGACGAGCAGGTTCGGGAGGCAGGATCCGCCCTTGACTATGTTGTTGTGGGTATGTTCCGGTATTGGCTGTACACCGCTGTCTGTATCCATGGGCTCCTGTATGGACCTCCCCACAGCTTTGCAGACAAGGCTTGTCAAGCTGATAGGGTGTGGCTGTCTACAGTCCATAAGAGCACTACCCTGGCATAGTGGGACCACAGATGCCATATGCCATCCATCGGGGACATAGCCCATAGTAAGGCTAACATGACACAGTGGCCGCATGTGTGGGCCGAGGGCCTCAATGAGGATGGGTAGCACACAGCCAGGGACACCATCGGTGCCCATTGGTGCTGTGTCAACCGCCATAGAGATATGGGATCACTCCAGGCCATATGAGATGTTTCGGAGGCTACACTCTGGTGGGATGGATATGTCCCCTCTTGGGGGGGGGGTGGATGTATGCTTGGAACATGTCCGCTGGTTTGCAGACAATGTCTGTGGGTGCAGTGACCGTTGTACCATTCTGGACCATTTCCAGCCAAGTCTGTGTGCCCCCAACCATGTCCTTACCACAGTTAGGGGAGGCCCTATGGTTGTCTCATGTGCCCTCTGCAGTACCACTCCCACAAGCGGCCGTGGATGATTGTATGTGTGGCCGTATGGTGACGCCGGGATGAATGGGAGATGGTTTCCCTGGTACTGACATTGCTCTGTCATGTATTAGCTCCAACTGTTGATGTACAGCTTGTCAGTGGCTGGGGTCCACCACACCATGTGCCTACCTGTGGTGGACAAGGTCCTGATCTTATCATGTTTGCCTGTTGCAGACATGCATGTGGGTGCTCAGAGAAGGCATTCGTTAGGCGGTTGGCAGTCTGGCCTGTGTTCAACACTGGCATGGAGGACTTGTAGGGTACCACACCGGTCGTATGATGTGTGTGGTTTGTTGTGGAGAGGTCATCACTTAGGTCCCCATGCCGGTGTTGGGTGCAGGATGTGGATGACCAGTGGATCCACTATATGGTCTGGCATCACCATTGAGGGCTGTACATCCTGTGTGGGACATATCCTCACCATGTGTGATGGGCAGAACTGTCAGACATCCCCCCCTAGTGTGTATGGTGCATGGCTGTTTAACAGTGGCCAGGTGTGAGAACACCTGGGACCGGTGGCGTAGTGTGTTGTGCCATGGGTAATGTTCCCAGTCTATGTATGGGTGGTTCATGTCACCCAGTACGGTGCTGTTGTGAGAGCATGCACACTCACCAGTGTCCTCAGGACGTCTGTGCAGGTATCCTGTGTTTGGGAGGGTTGTCTGTAGCATGCAACAAACTGTAGGCCAGTTCTACACATGGTTAATTGCACCTAGATATTCCCCGCTGCAACGGCCATGTCTGTGGCATGGCCGGGTTGCTGTTGTGTGGCTGGACACACACGACGGTCCACATTCCGCCACCCATGCCGTCGCACCATGTGTATGCATGTCTGCTCTGTGCCGAGTGTAAGTGTCTGAGCATGCCCAGTAGGCAGCTGTGTAGATAGACACACAGCACAGTGCACACCGCCCGACTGCAGTTATACCCCGGGTGCATGCCTGTATCCCCTTCGCAACGGCCACGCCTGTGGCATGGCCAGGTTGCTGTTGTGTGGCTGGACACACACGACGGTCCACATTCCGCCACCCATGCCGTCGCACCATGTGTATGCATGTCTGCTCTGTGCCGAGTCTAAGTGTCTGAGCATGCCCAGTAGGCAGTGATGTACTGATCAGTAGTTACTTGGTATTCCCGACTGCAGCACTAACGTGTTACTGTACGGCGACCTTGGGATGGTAACAGGCTGCGTGACTGCGCACTCTGACATAATTCCCGATCGGGCGCATTGCCTCTGCAAATGATACCACCCACGTAGGGGTATGCCTCCTGACAGCGCTCTGCTCAGTAAACTCGGTAGCGCGTTCTGTAAATGCTTCATACTGTAGTGTGTTCATGTAGATAGGCGTAGGTTCGTCTCCCGTCCCTTCCGTGTGTGTGTGTGTGTGTGTGTGTGTGTGTGTGTGTGTGTGTGTTTCCAGCTGTCTCTGCGAATGAACATGCTTTTAGACGCTTCGCAACACATACCTTGGCTATTGCCAACTATTGTCTTGCGGGTGATGTCACCAGCCTACAAGTATGCCTCTGACAGCTCTGCTCAGTAAACTCGGTAGCGCGTTCTGTAAATGCTTCATACTGTAGTGAGTTCATGTAGATAGGCGTAGGTTCGTCTCCCGTCCCTTCCGTGTGTGTGTGTGTGTGTGTGTGTGTTTCCAGCTGCCTCTGCGAATGAACATGCTTTTAGACGCTTCGCAACACATACCTTGGCTATTGCCAACTATTGTCTTGCGGGTGATGTCACCAGCCTACAAGTATGCCTCTGACAGCGCTCTGCTCAGTAAACTCGGTAGCGTTCTGTAAATGCTTCATACTGTAGTGAGTTCATGTAGATAGGCGTAGGTTCGTCTCCCGTCCCTTCCGTGTGTGTGTGTGTGTGTGTGTGTTTCCAGCTGCCTCTGCGAATGAACATGCTTTTAGACGCTTCGCAACACATACCTTGGCTATTGCCAACTATTGTCTTGCGGGTGATGTCACCAGCCTACAAGTATGCCTCTGACAGCGCTCTGCTCAGTAAACTCGGTAGCGCGTTCTGTAAATGCTTCATACTGTAGTGAGTTCATGTAGATAGGCGTAGGTTCGTCTCCCGTCCCTTCCGTGTGTGTGTGTGTGTGTGTGTGTTTCCAGCTGCCTCTGCGAATGAACATGCTTTTAGACGCTTCGCAACACATACCTTGGCTATTGCCAACTATTGTCTTGCGGGTGATGTCACCAGCCTACAAGTATGCCTCTGACAGCTCTGCTCAGTAAACTCGGTAGCGTTCTGTAAATGCTTCATACTGTAGTGAGTTCATGTAGATAGGCGTAGGTTCGTCTCCCGTCCCTTCCGTGTGTGTGTGTGTGTGTGTGTTTCCAGCTGCCTCTGCGAATGAACATGCTTTTAGACGCTTCGCAACACATACCTTGGCTATTGCCAACTATTGTCTTGCGGGTGATGTCACCAGCCTACAAGTATGCCTCTGACAGCGCTCTGCTCAGTAAACTCGGTAGCGCGTTCTGTAAATGCTTCATACTGTAGTGAGTTCATGTAGATAGGCGTAGGTTCGTCTCCCGTCCCTTCCGTGTGTGTGTGTGTGTGTGTGTTTCCAGCTGCCTCTGCGAATGAACATGCTTTTAGACGCTTCGCAACACATACCTTGGCTATTGCCAACTATTGTCTTGCGGGTGATGTCACCAGCCTACAAGTATGCCTCTGACAGCGCTCTGCTCAGTAAACTCGGTAGCGCGTTCTGTAAATGCTTCATACTGTAGTGAGTTCATGTAGATAGGCGTAGGTTCGTCTCCCGTCCCTTCCGTGTGTGTGTGTGTGTGTGTTTCCAGCTGCCTCTGCGAATGAACATGCTTTTAGACGCTTCGCAACACATACCTTGGCTATTGCCAGCTATTGTCTTGCGGGTGATGTCACCAGCCTACAAGTATGCCTCTGACAGCACTCTGCTCAGTAAACTCGGTAGCGTTCTGTAAATGCTTCATACTGTGGTGAGTTCAGGTAGATAGGCGTAGGTTCGTCTCCCGTCCCTTCCGTGTGTGTGTGTTTTCGTTGCTTTCACAACTCCTTCGGAAAAAGCAAATTCTTAAACTGTTCACAATCAACAATGTGAGATTTAAGAACTCGTTAAGACTCACAGTGTTGATTGTGAACATTTTAGAAATTGCTTTTTTCTGCAGAAGTTGTGGAAACAACGAAAACGTTGCATGTTTTAATAAACTGTTTAAATGTTAAGAAGACTTGTGTTGTGTCGAACTACGGGGACTATTCTTGCCGCAGGTTGCTGGTTTGTTTGATTTTCATAGTACAATATCATGTAATACGTGTGTTCATAGGATGCTTTCTGAGATGTTGACATGTGTGTGTTTCGTTAGCAGTGCGTCTGTGCTTTCTATGCTGTGGCTACATGTTCATTGTTCGCATAGAAAGTGACAAATGGAAGTGTAAGGGTGGATATTTAAAGCCTGGATGCTTCCATGTTATGTGTAAGTCTCACAGGGCCTACGGGTGATAGCGCATACATGTCTATGAAGAACCTTTGGATACCATATGCGACCTGTCGTGGACGAAATGTTTCAGTTGACTGTTCCATCTACCTATGTGTGACATGGTTTGTGGCCATAGGGTGCCAGCAAGTCTTTCCTGTTCATTGGGTGTTTGCCATGGTCAATTGACATCATTCCTATTAATTCACTGAAGGATGTCATTCATTGGTGGGAACGCCATAGTTTGACCATCGTATGTCTTTCCCAGCCGACGTTGATATTGTGCCATTGGTATGTTTACACAGCTCACCCATCTGTTCCACTGTATGGAAGCGTGTGATCCCCATTTATGTGCTGGCAGATTGAGTGCTGTCTACGCCGGTATCTGCCCAGCGGTCTGGCTTTGTATGGGGAGTGTCTACTGTAGTCCCTATCTGTATTTCCTGGGTTATGCCTTGCAACACCTGTGGGATTCCCCCAGGTTTGCAGCTATGGGTGCCATCTTGGCCGTACGTTTGTCCATCCATGGGAACTGCCTACTGGACACTAGTATAGGGCTGTACACATTTCACAGCTGCATTCTGCATTTTCGGTGGATGATCGGCATTATTAGTGCGGAGTAACGCATATGCCATGGCCACGTCCCGCACACGGGGCGGGACAACGAATCATCTGCCAATCCACACCGAGACCCGTTTTTGCATACCCACGATCCCATGTCTGCAACCCTCGACAGTACCCATTGCACACCCTACATGTGTGCGGAAATGGGATGTGAACGCACGTGTATGGACGCAGCAACCTGGGGAGTCCTATTCATATGTCCTGCATTTCATGGACGGTTGTCATCACCCTTGAAGACGCTATTGGTGCATATATCTACCTGTGCCGTAGTCACGGCTGTCACCTCTTCTGGGTCACACGATCGCAGCCTGTTGCCAACACTTAAGGAGAAATTTTGGGTCCTGCAATGGACACCGATGTGCATATGTAAAGTGTAGAACATGTTGGACTGTATCCATTCGGCCAGTGGGTTTGACTGCCGTATGTTCCCCAGTCCCGGATGTCTGTTTGCCTACCCATATTATGTAGTGCTACGGAACCCGTGTCCTTCCAGAATTAACCCATATGGTGTTACTGTAGTACTGCAGGTTGGCAACTGCTTTAAGTAATCCTCAGAGGTACCATTGTGAACTATCCGCCACTGTATTGTCATTATAACACAGCCGGTACATGTAGAACCTATTTATTCATGAAAGGATGTTATTTATGTGTGGGAACGCCATAGCTTAACCATAGTATGACCTTCCTAGTTGACGTTGTTGGTGTGCCATTAATATGTGTTCCACAGGTCGCCCGTATGTTCCGCGGAGTGGAAGCGGGTGATCCCCACATACTTGCTAGCACCTTGGCTGCTGTGTACGCCGGGATTCGCACGGCAGGATGGATGTCTATGGGGTGTGTCTACTGTTGTTTCCATCTGTATTTCCTGCGTTATGCCTTACTACGGCTGTGTGATTCCACCAGGTTTGCTATTATGGGTGCCATCTTGTCCGTACGTTTGTCCATCCTTGGGAAATGCCTACTGGACACTGGTGTAGGGCTGTACCCATTTCACAGCTGCATGTAGCATTCTCCGGTGGATGATTGTCAGTATTGGTGGGTGGTAAGGCATGTTCTGTACCCACATCCCTCCCACGGGGCGGGACAATGGATCATCTGCCAATCATCTCCAACACCCATTTCTGCATACCCACGATCCCATGGCTGCAACCCTCGACAGTACCCATAGCAAATCCTCCATGTGTGCTGGAATGGGATGTGGACGCACATCTGTGGACTCGACAATCTGTGGATTTCTGTGCATATGTCCCGCATTTCATGGACAGTTGTCATCAACCTTGAACACGCTGGCGGTGCATATATGTAGCTGTGCCGTAGTCACGGCTGTAGTTCATCTTGGTCTTCCGCTTGCACCCGGTTGGCGTTGCAATAGGACAAATTTTTGGGTCCTACAATGGACACAAATGTGCATATGTAAAATGTAGAACATGTTGGACTGTGTCCATCTGGCCAGTGGTTGTGACCGCTGCTGTATGTTCCCCAATCGCGGATGTGTGTTTGACTACACATATTATGTTGTGCTACGAAACCCATGTTCTACTACGATTAACCCAAATGGTATTGATGTAATGCTGCAGGTTGGCAACTGCTTTAAGTAATCCTCAGAAGGCCCAGTAGGACATATACGCCACTGTAATGTCAATATAAAACAGCCAGAACATGCATACCCTATTTATTCATTGAAGGATGTTCGTTATATGCGGGAACGCTAGTGTTGAAACATCGTCTGACCTTCCTAGTTGAGGTTGTTAGTGTGCCATTAGTATGTGTTCCACAGGTCGCCCATTTGTTCCGCAGTATGGATGCGAGTGATCCTCATGTTGTTGCTGGCAGATCGAGTGCTGTGTACGCCGGTATTCGCACGGCGGTCTGACTTTGTATGGGGAGTGTCTACTGTAGTCCCTATCTGTATTTCCTGTGTTATGCCTTACCGCAGCTGTGTAATTCCACCAGGTTTCCAGTTATAGGTGCCATCTTGGTCGTACACTTGTCCATCCATGGGAATTGCCTACTGGACACTGATATAGGGCTGAACACATTTCACACATGCTTTTAGCATTACCCAGTGGATGCTTTGCATCCTTAGTGGGGACTAAGGCACGTGCTATACCCACAGCCCTCCCACGGGGCGGGACAACGGATTATCTGCCAAACAACACCGAGCCCCATTTTTGCATACCCAGGATCCCATGCCTGCAACCCCCCACGGTACCCATTACACATCCTTCATGTGTGCGGGACTGGGATGTGGACGCACATCTATGGACACGACAATCTGGGGATTTCTGTTCATATGTCCTGCATTTCATGGACAGTTATCATCAACCTTAAACACGCTGGTGGTGCATATGTCTAGCTGTGCCGTAGTCACGGCTGTCACTCTGTCTGAGTCGATCACAGCTGGTCGACGGTGTAAACGGAACAATTTTTGGAGTCCTACAATGGACACCGATGTGCATATGTCAAGTGTAGAACGTGTTGGACTATCACCATCTGGCCAGTGGTTTTGACTGCCGCTGTATGTTCCCCAATCGCGGATGTCTGCTTGACTACCCATATTATGTATTACTTGGCCTATCTATATCCACGTGCCAGTAAGCGGAAATACAGCAAACCTTGCGTCCTGCCCAACTTCATAAAAGACATTATTGAACATATATCAGCCAAAACAGACAATGACAAAAACGATACACTCCACAGTCAAATGATACTGAGCTCTTTCACCTACTAACATGGGGCATCGTCGATGTACGAAATACATTACATAGTCGTCCCTTATACACTTCCTTCAGAGTCAGTTTAAAGTCAATTAATCAATAAACCTGCTCATAGTTAAGTGGACAGTGCTCCAAGTCTTGATGATAACGTGACATATACAAATCAGTGTTGCATACATTACTTAATGGAAACAATAATACGACAACGATGTGTTAATATAAATACAATATTGGTCAATACAATCAGTATATTGAAACATAGTTGATAATTGTTGTGAGTAAACCTTAGAATGTAGTGTGTTGATCAGGATATTTTATATCAATGTGTATAATTGTAGCATTACGATTCCAAAGCATGGAATCAATAAGTACAATTTAAGCATATATTTTACAATTATGAATGTAAATGAGTGGAGGACACATCCTTAACCTTCCCTGCTTCGAGTGGATCACACACGCACACTCGCATTTCCTGATTGTGGGTTACGCGCAGGCGCACATGCATATCCGTATTCTGTTTATATATGTTTACTGGGTCTGTGTGGTTACGTGGTGTGTGTTAGTTGTGACCATTCCGGTAACATGTCTCTGATCCGGTTGACGGACGTGTGCAGAACGCACTTACAACTTTATACATGTAACAGTCTTTGCAGCATGGACGCATTACGTACACGTTCACATCTATATGTTCTATAGTCGTAATTCAAACGTGACTGCATTCACGTTTGCCGGTTACTGTGACCACTACACGTTAGCTGTTCGGTGTCATTAATATGCATACCCATGGTACTTAGCTACATTTACATATCCCCCCCCGCACTCACGCACGTCACAGGCATCCATTCTCCTGCTGGGAAAGGTGCGGTACTGCATGTTAAACATTCCTTATTCCTCTCGCTCATGGCCCAGGATGCATATGTCGTGACCGCAGGGATGTTCAGATCACAGGTGCTTATATCCCCTACGCATACAGGCCTTCGATTGTCAGGGTGTTCCTGTGGTGCTTTGGGTTTGGTCTTGTCCGCCCAGTGTACGGAACTGCCCTGACCGTGTACGAATGTTAGATGAGTCACATGGGCACGGTTTGTCCGTGTCTATGATACCATGTCACCCCCCCCAATTATTCATAGCCGTGCGCTTATTGGCCGGTGTACCCGTTGTAGATCTTGTTATACTAATTGCACACGGTCTGGTCGAACGGACCTATTTCCATTACTAACCCTCGGTATGTATGACCTGTGTCGCAATATTACATGGGTTTACCATTGCGTGACGGCTTTCACTGAGCCACAGACATGTCCGTTGCTTGGTTTGTGCCGGTTCCGCTCTGCTACACACATCTAACATGGCGGAACAGGTTGAACAGCTCAGCCACGGGGACATCGGGCTCTCCGTCGCTGTTTAGTATTGAATCGCTATGTTGAGTTTGTTTCACAAAGCGAGACAGTGTCGACATTGGTAACGGACATCTCGCGCAGTACGTCCGCACCGCTGCGGGTGCCGTATGTCTGCGTTTGGGCGGCGGACAGGCATTATGCTGTGCCATTATGTCTGGGAATATATGGTTTCTTGCCATAGATGATATGGCATACTAGCAATGACCCGCGTCTGGGTGTGGGTACTGCTGTATTACCCACGGGAAGAGTGGCCTTAGGTAAAGTGGTGCCCTAGGCAGAAGGACTCCATGTTGCCACCGCCACATCACCCGCTACCCCCCTCCTGGTCTACCTACACCAAATAAAGTCTGGAAAGGTGCCCCGAGTAGAGCAACGCCCTAGACGGCTGCCTACTTGGCCTATGCCTAAGGCCGGCTATGTGTGTGGTCCCTCGGGCATCGGACTCGGGAACATGCCACGTCTGCCGTGGGTATGTCCCGCATTACCCACATCCGGCCGTGGTTCATTGCTATGATGTTCCATGTGTACAGTGGTGCTGGTTACCATACATATGCCTTTCTCAAAAGCCGATTTCACACTTCTGAACACTACTGTGGTCTCCTTTAAGGCCCCTGAGCCAGTGGTGAACATTACTCAAACCGCTGAATCACGTACATATGCCTTCCACCAGCACCTACAGGACTGCATGGATCAGGCAATTCCATACAAAACTGTGACTCTTTGTACCAAAGACAAGCATCCAGTCTGGTGGACCCCAGCCATGAACAAGCTCTACAACGACAGGAGGTAGCTACTACAAGTTAAAGCGGAATACCTGTAAGGTTACACACCCTTGCTCATTATATGTGAAGAACTACAAGCTGTCATGAAATCATCCAGGGGAAATTCAACAGAGAAACTAACAAGGACTCAACAGACAATCATAAGGCCTTCTTTAGCTATGTTGGACACCTGGGAGGACACTCCCAGATATGCTCAGACTGGGTTCAGAATGATGTGAAGATGACTGAACCTACACACATTGCCAACATACTGGCTGACAGGTTCAGTGCTAACATTTCCCCCCCCCCCCACATGGAGAGATATCTATACCAGAGAATTGTAGATCCTGGAACATCTGTAACGCACAGGTGGGAAATGCTGTCTCCACGGCAGTAAACACAGCATCCATGGGACCAGATGGTGTCCCAGCTGTGTACTCCATGAACTCTATGGGGAATTAAACCCACACTTAGGACAGCTGTTTAATCTTAGCCTCACCTCAGGATACGTGCCAAGTAGTAGCACAGGGCGACTGTAGTCACACTTCACAAGGATGGTGCCTCCACTGACCCTGGTTATTACCATCCCATTAGCTTGACAAGCCCTATCTGCAAAGCCATGGAGAAGGATCATAATGGAACCCATAGATAAAGACATAGGGGACATGCATACTTTGGATCCAACCCAGTTTGGCTTGGTCAAAGTCAGATCATGCCTTTTACACGTGTTTGACTTTGTAGGATCAGTCACCAAGGCCATTGCTGAGGGTCAAGCAGTCCATACAGCCTACCTCAACCTGGCAAAGGCCTTCGACACAATACCCCCCTCGGGTATCATTGATAAACCCATCATCTTGAACGTAAATCCATACATCGCCATATGGGTTGCAAACCGGCTAAGTCACGGAACCCACACGGTCATAGTTGCTGGCGCCATGTCATACTCACAGCCAGTCACAGGTGGTGTCCCATGGGGCTCAGTCCTGGGTCCACTATTTTTCAGCATCTACATTTCCAAAGTACAAGCAAACACAGGGGGGTTATGGCTGACAATGTTTGCAGATTACTGCAAACTGGGTGCCATAGTCGGACACACATCTGACACAGATATCGTTCAGGAGGGCCTCACAGATGTGGATAAGTGGTGCCAGAGACATGGCCTACAGCTAAATGCCAGGAAATGCATAGTCATACCCTTCGGGAAGAACAAGGTTACCCCTAGCTACCATATAGGTGGCAATCCACTGAGCACAGAGGGAGTTACCAGGGATCTGGGGACCCGGGTTGTTGTTAACCGTTCATTCGACACACACGTTGCTAACGTAGTTAGGTAGACCTTCAACATTGCCCACATCATCATGAAGGGATTCACATCTAGATCAGGGGAGGTCATTGTCCCCTTGTACTCATCACACATTAGACCTATGATTGGGTACAATGCCCCGTTCAGAATGTATCTGACCCGACACCTGCAGCAGCTGGACAGGCCCCAACAGTTCATCGACAAACAGATGCAGGGTCTCAGGAATATGTGTTATGCTGACCGACTGAAAGAATTCCAGCTGTATACAGTCGCATACCACTTGCCCAGAGGTGACCTGTGCCTGGCATACAAGGCCATGTCGAACCCAGATCTGATGACTATGCTTCACCTAAAGAATTTAGATCCCTCAGAACCACAAGGGCAGGTGACGTACACCTTCACAGTGTCATTAATAGAACGTGCTGGTGGGACAGATTCATCACCCAGACACTCACTATGCTGTGGTACAACATCCCAGTACATGTGAGGCCAACCACCTCGCTGGCCTTGTGTTAGTATTTTGACAAGGATGTCTGAATTGATTTCTTTAACTAACCTTCTAAATGAATATTTACTTTACCACATTGTGAATCTTTACATTTCGTTGGTCTATTTTACATTAGTCATAATCATACGGTTTATCTCTATATATTATGGTTCATTTATATTACTAGGTGTCTGTAGTTCTTTTAATATATTGGCACAATCCGTAGAACATATATATGTAGCTTAAACAGTCAATCATTTGGAAAACATTATGTTGGTTCTTCTTTCATATATATACATATATTTCTATTTTTCTATGAAGAATGTACCTTTCAAAGCAATGTCAGATGTACTCACTGTGTGGAATCTGTAACCCAAGTAAAGTTTGTTTGCTTGTTTGCCTTTAAGGCATTTAATTAATACTTAGCACATCTAATTTAATGACCAATTAAGGGTTTTAAATGTAGTAGGTTGGACTGCATTGTATGTATTCTGAATAAGTCTGCTTATGAAGCAGACGAAAAGAGCTTCAATAAACTATGGTGACTGCATTTAATTCCTGGTGGGCTCTGAGTGGTCGCTGACGGTGTCTACAGTACCTCGTCTTTGCTTTGGACTTCTTCAGCTGGTTGTCTGTGTTTTTGTATGGGGAATGTCAAGTGTAGTCCCTATGTGTATTACCTGTGTAATGCCTTACTGCGGCAGTGTAATTCCACCGGGTTTGCAGTTATGGGTGCCATCTTGGTCATACGCTTGTCCATCCATGTGAATTGCCTACTGGACACTGGTATAGGGCTGTACACATTTCACACCAGCATTTAGCAGTCTCCGGTGGATGCATTGGATTAGTAGTGGTGAGTAAGGCAGGTACTATGCACACATCCCTCCCACGGGCAGGACAAAGGATTATCTGCCAGACAACACAAAGCCCAGATTCTGCATACCCAAGATCCCATGGCTGCAACAGTCGACAGTACCCATTACACATCCTTCATGCGTGCGGGACTGGGATGTGGACGCAAATGTATGGACCCGGTCTGGGTATTTCTGTTCATATGTCCTGCATTTCATGAACACTTGTCATCAACCTTAAACACGCTGGTGGTGCATATGTGTAACTGTGCCGTGGTGGCGACAATGAGTTCATCGTGGGTAATGCAGGAAGCTAGCAGGCATTATGTGAAAAGGTATTTTGGGTCCTTCAATGGACACCAATGTGCATATGTAAAGTTAGATGTTGCTGGACTGTGTCCAACTGGCCAGTGCTTTTGACTGCTGCTGTATGTTCCCCACTCGCGGATGTCTGTTTGACTACCCATTCTTCATGGTGCTACGTAACCAGGTGATTTAGTACTGTGAACAGATGGTGTACATCCAAAGATGCAGGTTAGCAACTGCTTCAAATAAAACTCAGACATCCCAATAGGACATATCCGTCACTGTAATTTCAACATAACACCACCGGAACATGTAGATCCCCTATGTCTTCATTGAAGCATGTTTTCTTCATAGGTGGGAATGCCATAGTTTACATATCCCAGTTGACGTTGTTGGTGTGCCATTACTTTGTGTTGCACAGGTCGCCCATCTGTTCCACAGTATGGTAGCGAGTGCTCCCCCATTGTGTTGCTGGCAGATTGAGTGCTGTGTACGCCGGTGTTTGCATGGCGGTCAAACTTTGTATGGTGAATGTCAACCGTAGTCCCTATGTATATTTGCTGTGTTATGCCTTACCGCGGCTGTGTAGTTCCACCGGGTTTACAGTTGTGGGTGCCATCTTGGTCGTACGGTTGTCCATCCATGAGAATTGCCTACTGGACACTAGTATAGGCCTGTACACATTTCACACCTGCATTTAGCATTCTCCGGTAGATGGTTTGCATTATTAGCGGAGAGTAAGGCAGGTGCTACGCACATCCCTCCCACGGGGCGGGACAAAGGATTGCCTGCGAAACAACAGCGAGGCCAGATTCTACATACCCAGACTCCCTTGACTGCAACAGTCGACAGTACCCATTACACATCCTTCATGTGTGCGGGACTGTGATGTGGACGCAGTTCTATGGACCCGGTACCCTGGGTATTTCTGTGCATATGTGCTGCATTTCATGGACAGCTATCATCAACATTGAACACGCTTGCGGTGCATATGTGTACCTGTGACGACAATGAGTTCACGTGGGTAATGCAGGAAGCTAGCAGGCATTCAATGAATGGAATTTTTGGGTCCTACAATGGACACCAATGTGCATATGTCAGGTTAGATGTTGCTGGACTGTGTCCACCTGGCCAGTGCTTTTCACTGCTGGTGTATGTTCCCCAATCGCGGATGTCTGTTTGACTACCCATTCTACATGGTGCTACGTAACCAGGTGATTTAGTACTGTGAACAAATGTCATACATCCAAACATGCTGGTTAGCAACTGCTTCATATAAACCTCAGACATCCCAATGGGACATATCCGTCACTGTATTTTCAACATAACACCACCGGAACATGTTGATCACCTATGTATTCATTTAACCATGTTGTCTTCATAGGTGGGAATGCCATAGTTTACATATCCTACTTGACGTTGTGGGTGTGCCATTAGTATGTGTTCCACAGGTCGCACATCTGTTCCGCTGTATGGTAGCGGGTGCTCCTCATTCTGTTGCTGGCAGATTGAGTGCTGTGTACGCCGGTGTTGGCACGGCGGTCCGACTTTGTATGTGGAATGTCAACTGTAGTCCCTATGTGTATTTCCTGTGTTATGCCTTACCGCGGCTGTGTAATTTCCCCGGGTTTGCAGTTGTGGGTGCCATCCTGGCCATACGGTTGTCCATCCATGACAATTGCCTACTGGACACTAGTATGGGGCTGTACACATTTCACACCTGCATTTAGCATTCTCCGGTGGATGGTTTGCATTATTAGCGGAGAGTAAGGCAGGTGCTACGCACACATCCCTCCCACGGGGCGGGACAAAGGATTGCCTGCGAAACAACACCGAGCCCAGAGTCTACATACCCAGAATCCCTTGACTGCAACAATCGACAGTACCCATTACACATCCTTCATGTGTGCGGGACTGTGATGTGGACGCAGTTCTATGGACCCGGTACCCTGGGTATTTCTGTGCATCTGTGCTGCATTTCATGGACAGCTATCATCAACATTAAACACGCTTGCGGTGCATATGTGTACCTGTGACGACAATGAGTTCAGGTAGGCGATGAAATAAGGCATCATTCTTGTCTTTAGACAATTTTTGGGTCCTACAATGGACACCACTGTGCATATGTAAAGTGTAGAGCTTGTCGGACTGTGTCCTTGTGAGCAGTGGGTTTCACTGATGCTGTGTGTTCAACAATCGCGGATGTCTGCTTGACTGCCCATACTGTGTAGTGGTACAGGAACCATGTTTTCCGACACCAGAACCCAATGGTGTACATCCAATGTTGCAGGTTAACAACCACTTTAATACCCAGAGGCCACGATTGGGAGGTATTGCCACTTTATTATCGGAACAACACCTCCAGACTGTGTAAATCACGGGAACCTTAGGCCAGTCTTACCGCCATTTGCAATTGTAATTAGCAGACACGTGTCAATACATGTATGATAAGACATATTGTCATGCAGAAGTTAATCTATGTTATTTGGACATTGGCTTATGCTATTGGCATCCGTTGCTGTGAGTGTTGCCAGTTACCATACACATTGCTTGCTCAGAGGCAGACTACACAATTCTGCACACTACTGTGGTCTCCTTTAAGGACCCTGAGCCTGTGGTCGACAGTACTGCAGCCACTGCATCAATCACATTTGCCATCTACCAGTACCTACAGGACTGCATGAACCAGGCATTCACTTACCCAACTGTGGTTCATTGTACCAATGCCAAGCATCCAGTGTGGTGTACCCCAGCCATACACAGGATGTACAACACGAGGAGGTGGCTACTACAAGGTGGAGCAGACACCTTGTGAGGTATGACACCCTTGGTCATCATATGTGTAGAGTTACACACTGTCATGCCATGGTCCAGGGCACATTCCACAGATATACCTACATGGACCTGGCTGACAATCATACCACCTTCAGTTGCTATGCTCAACACCTGGGAGGTCACTCCCACATATGCTCTGACTGGGTTCACAAAGAGGTGGAGTTTACTCAACATACACACATTGCCAACATACAGGCTGACAAGTCCAGTGAGGACATCTCCACACCCTCCCCCACACATGAGGAGATGTCTGTACCAGCGGTTTGTGGTCACCAAATGTTCTGTGACACACAGGTGGGACATGCTCTCTCCAGGGTAGTGGACATAGCATCCATGAGACCAGCTGGTGACCCCACTGTGTACTCCACTATCTCATTGAGGAATTAGACCCACAGTTAGGACAGCTATTTCTTTGTAGCCTCACCTCAGGTAAGGTACCCAGGTTGTGTCGCATGGCAACTGTAGTCCCACGTCACAGGGCCAATGCCTCCACTGAGCCTGGTTATTACTGTCCCATTACCATGAGGAGACCTATCTGCAAAGACATGGGGAGGGATCATACTGCGGCTCGTACATGAATGCATAGGGGACATACATACTTTGCATCCAACACGGTTTGTCTTGTTCAGGGTCGGTTCATGCCTTTAAAGCATGGTTGACATTTTCGGGACAGTCACCGAGGCCATTGATGGGGGTGTTGCAGTCCATACAGCCTACCTCGACCTGGCAAAGGCCTTCATCACATTACCCCCCTCAGGTATCGTTGATAAACCCATTGGCTGGGATGTGAACACGTACATCACAGAATGTGTTGTAAACTGTCTATGTGACACAACCCACACGGTCATAGTTGCTGGCAGCATGTCAGACCTACTGCCTGTCGCAAGTGGTGTCCCATGGGGCCCTTCCGTGGGTCCACTCCTGTCATACATCTACATTTCCACGGTACAGGCACACACAGGGGTGTTATGGGCAACATTGTTTGTAGATGACTGCAAAACAGGTGCCATAGTGGGACGGACATCTGACACAGATATCCTTCAATGGGGCCTCCCAGATATGCATATCTGCTGTCAGGGACATGTCCCACAGCTAAATGCTAAGTAATGCAACATCATACCTGTCGAGAAGTACTAGGTCACCCCTGTCCAGCATATAGGTGGCTGTCCACTCAGCACAGGGGTGATTACCAGGGATCAGGGGACAGAGTTTGTCGGTCACCATTCATTCAACACACACGTTGCTATCGTGGTTCTGTGGGACTTCTACATTGCCCACCTGTTTGTGCAGGGATTCACATCTACATCAGGCTAGGTCATTGTCTCCTTGTACCCATTACGTGTTACACCTATGATTTACTACATTGCCCCATTCAGACTGTATCTGACCATACACCTACAGCAGCTGGGAAGCCCTCATAGGTTAATTGTCGTACAGATGCAGGATGACATCATTTTGTGTAATGCTGCCCCACTTGTAGGACCCCTGCCCCATTAAGTCACATACCTGCTGTTTAGTGTTGACCTGTGCCTGACATACGAGGCCATGTCAACCCATATGTCATGTGTATGCTTCACCTACTGTATCTGCATCCCTCAGAACCACTAGGGCAGGTGACATGAACCTTGTCATGGTCATTAATGGGATGTGTTTGAGTGACACATATATCACCCAGACACTCACAATGCTGTGGATCTACATCACAGTACATGTGAGACAGAGATCCTTCCTAGCCTTGTTCACGGGTATGTTGTCCATTGGATGGAGAATTGCAGGTATAGGCCAGGGATTACATCATTATCACTGCTTGACGGAGGTACAGCAATATCATGAGTATTTTATCTGAAGCACAGAAGGTTGGCAAAGTCATCCTAACTATGGTGTAGTGTTATGGCTGAACCTGGGACGATGGCCTACCCTGTACCTATGGACATATGAACCTATATTCATAGTTTGTCACATTTACACTTGTCTATCCCTATACTCTTTCTCCAGTGTATATTTCTGTGGCACATGATTGTCCTCTGTATTACATGCAGGTATGCTGTGTACAGTGCACATACGTCACAGTTGATGACAGTGTATCTGTGTCCCTAACACTGTGATACTGAGGACTACCACACATCCTTCACAACATTACATGCATATGTCCATTCTATTCTTCTTTGGCCTATGGGGGGGTGTTAAGGCAAACATTACACAAGTCCCTGTATGTTCATAGGTTCATAGGTTCATAGGTTCATACTAGGCTATCTGCCCGAGGGCATTTACAAGCCTAGCCCATAGTTTTGTGGCTTACGCCACCCCTTTAGTATGGGGAACTATACCCATTATTTTGCTGTGCCTCTGTCGAGCAGTGACACTGAGGTAATCCCTGGGGTATATCTGCGATCTCCCATCCATTGGTCAAGATTTCTCTTGAACAAGGCCAGCGAGGTGCTCTGCCTCACATATACCGGGATTTTATTCCACAGCATAGGGAGTCTTTGGGTGATGAATCTATCCCTCCAGCATGTCCTATTAATAGCCGTGTCGAGGTTTAAGTCTCCGCCCTTGTGGCTCTGACGGATCTAGATTCTTTGAGGTGAAGCATATTCATCAAATCTGGGTTTGACATGGCCTTGTATGTTAGGCAAAGGTCACCTCTGAGCAAGCGGTGGCGACTGAATAGAGCTGGAGTTCTTTCAGTCGGGCAGCATAGGACAGATGTTTGAGACCCTTTATCCTTTTGGTGAGGAACTTTTGTGGCCTCTCCAGCTGCTGCAAGTGTCGGGTCAGATACATTCCGAATGGGGCATTGTACTCAATCATTGCTCTGATGAGTGATGAGTATAGGGAGACTATGACCTCCCTTGATCTAGATGAGAATCCCTTCATGATAAGGTGGGCAATGTAGAAGGTCTTCCTAACTACTTTAGCTACATGGGTGTCGAATGACAGACTACTATCAACCTGGGTCCCCAGGTCCCTGATAACTTCTTCTGTGCTCAGTGGATTGCCACCTATTTGGTAGCTAGGGGTAACCTTGTTTTTGCCGAAGGGTATGACTATGCATTTTTGGCATTTAACTTTAGGCCATGGCTCTGGCACCAGTTATCCGTTTCTGTGAGACCCTTCTGAAGGATATCTGTGTCAGATGTGTTTTCTACTATGGCGCCCAGTTTGCAGTCATCTGCGAACTTTGTCAGCCATAACCCTCCTGTGTTTGCTTGTACTTCGGAAAAGTAGATGCCAAACAAGAGTGGGCCCAGGACTGAGCCCTGTGGTACACCACTTGTGACAGGCTTTGAGTCTGACATGGCGCCAGCAACTCTGACCCTGTGGGTTCTGTCACTCAGCCAGTTTGCAACCCATCTTGTGATGTATGGGTTAACATTTAAGCTGATGAGTTTTTCAATGATACCCGAGTGGGGTATTGTATCGAAGGCCTTCGCCAGATCGAGGTAGGCTGTATGGACTGCCTTTCCTCATCAATGGCTTTGGTGACTGTTTTGAAAAAGTCAACCAAGTTTAGAAGGCATGATCTGCCTTTGACAAAGCCAAACTGGGATGGATCCAAAGTCTGCAAATTCCCTATGTCTTTATTTATGAGGTCCATTATGATCCTCTCCATGGCTTTGCAGATAAGGCTTGTCAAGCTAATGGGCCGGTGATTTCCAGGGTCGGTGGAGGCACCGCCTTTGTGAAGTGGGACCACAGTTGCAGTGCACCACTCCCTGGGTACGTATCCAGAGGTAAGACTATGATTAAACAGCTGTCCTAGCTGTGGGTTTAATTCCTCGTTGAGTTCGTGGAGCACACAGCCAGGGACACCATCAGGTCCCATGGATGCTGTGTTTTTGCTTTGGAGAGAGCAGTTCTCACTTGGGCGTTGGAGATGTTTGGGGGGCTGCAATCGCTTGGTATAGATATCTCTCCTTTTGGGGGGGGAGAAGTTTGCACTGAACCTGTCAGCCAGTATGTTGGCAATGTCTGTAGGATCAGTAATCTTCACATCATTTTGAACTAGTTCTGAGCATATCTGGGAGTTTCCTCCCAGGTTTCTAACATAGCTAAAGAAGGCCTTATGATTGTCTTTTGAGTCTTTAGCTATTTTTCTCTCAGAATTTGCTTTGGATGATTTTATGAGAGCTCTTAGTTTTTACTTATAGTGAGCAAGGGTGTCTTACCTTTTAAGGATTTTGCTCTATCTTGTAGTAGCTTCCTCCTTTTGTTGTAGAGTTTGTTTATGGCTGGGGTCCACCAGACTGGACGCTTGCCTTTGGTACAAAGAGTCTTTGTTTTGCTTGGGATTGCCTTATCCATGCAGTCCTGCAGGTGCTGGTAGAAGGCATTTGTAAGTGATTCAGCGGCTTGAGTACTGTTTTCCATGGCTCGGGGCCTTAAAGGAGACCACACTAGTCTTTAGAAGTGTAAAGTCTGCTTTCTTGAAGTTCTTTACTGTGGTCTTTTTATTTCAGGTGGGGTGGGATGAGGACCTCCAGCGAGATTAGTTTGTGATCTGATCTCACCAGTGAGGGGTATACTTCGGTGTTGAACATTGTGCTCCCATGTTCGTGATGATGAGATCAAGTATGTTTTCTCCTCTTGTGGGGATGGTGACTAGTTGTTCCATGGCATTTGAGTTTATGAATTCCAGGAACTTTTGGGCTAGGGTGTTTGGGCTTGAGTAGTGTTCCCAGTCTATATTAGGGTAATTGAAGTCACCTAGTATGATGGTGTTTGGTGATACATTTATCCCTCTAGTGTTTTCAGGAAGGCCATGTGAGGTTCCTGAGTTTGTGAGGGTGGCCTGTAACATGCTACAATTTGCAGAGCAGTCTTGCCTATGGTTAATTGCACCTGGATGGTCTCCGATGCATCGTGCGTTGCCACCAGTCTTGAGGTGTGGGTGTCCTTGATGAATATGGATACCCCCCCTCCTTTCTTGGTATTGTCCGGATTTTGGGGCCGGAACGCATGATAAGAGGTAAAACCTGATAGTGCTGGGGTGCTCTCAGGAGCCTTGAACCAGGTTTCTGTCACTGCACAGACATCGATGTTCTCCATACTGAGAAGGGCCTCGAGTGCGTGCATTTTGAGATTTAGACTTCTGGCATTGAGCAGCATTACCCTTAGTATTTTTCCTTTTTTGTGTTCTAGGGTGGTAGGTTTAGAATTTGAGCCTTGCCTACAAAAGGCACTATTGGGGTGGCAAGAGCCTTTGCCAATATCCGGAATCCCAGGGGTGACAGGTGCAAGCCGTCCCTTGCGAAGCAGCGTGGCTTGTCCAGCATGTCATCCCAGGCAGACAGACATTGGATCCCCTTTGAATGACACCAGAGTTTAAGCCAATTGTTAAAGCTGATCATCCTATCTCTGTATTGTGGCATCATTCTTGGTGAAGGTAGGATACTGCTCAAGGTCAGGGTCATACCTGCCTGGGCTACATAATCAGAGAGCTCCTCAATGTCTCTTTTCATGTAGTCCAAGGAGGTACGTCTCAGGTCGTTTACACCAGCGTGGACAATGACTGAGTCGTATTTGTACCTGCTGTTGAGAGACCTGAGTGCTTGCGTTATGTGGCGGATTCTAGCACCCGACAGGCAGCTTACTGTGACCTTCTCCTTACTCAGTCTGGTGAGCGGGACGTCAGTGTGTCTGACTATGGAGTCACCAATGACTAGTGTGTCTGGCATTGTGTTTGGCCTTAAGGGCTGTGACTGTTTGACACTCTGACTGTGAGGTATATGTGTTGCAGGTGTTGTGTTCTGAGGTGGTGGTTGTTTGGGTGTATGCTTTGGTGGCCTCTGCTGTTTTGGTAGATTTTTGATCAGAGCCGAGTATGTCTTTGTGTGTTTATGTGTATGATTTGAGGTTGTGATGGTACTATGTGAGACTGGGTCTATAGTGTGTGTGGTAACCTTCTCCTCCTGACTGGTCTTGCCAGTCCTATGTTGAGAGAGCTCAGCCTCCAGTTTGGCCGTATAGTTGCATCTCTCGCATGTATTTGTGTTTTGTGGGAGGAGGAGAGGGTTGTCTGTGTACATGAGGCAATTGTAACATTGCCTCAATATTCCCAGGTTCACCAGCTGAGCAGGAGAGGACACTAGCAACTGATCCCTCGACATGCTAGAAGGACTAGACAAACAACTGTAAAAGAGATTCCGGGGGGCGTGGGTTACCGAGAAATGGGGGTTTGCCTTTTTGGGGTGCTATCTATAAGAGTGCCGTATCAAGGTAATAAGTACTGTAGGAGCAAGTGCTAGGTTTAACAGATAGGGAAAAGTCTACTTGGAGTCAAGTAGAGATGATCTTTTTGTGCATGCTTCATGTTGGTGTCTGACCAGGCTCCGTTGCAGTCGTGTGTTGGACGGTAGTGTTTCTGTGTGTTTGCCATGTGTTTTTATTGCCGGTACATCTGTGGGAGGTGTGGTTGGCACATGTTCCTCTTTGCAGGGACACCCATCCTGGGGTTTGTGTCATGCATCTGCAATTGGCATGTGCCATATGTCCTGTACTATTCCCACAGTCGTGTATGCCTTCATGCACTACTACTGCGTGTTACTGGCTGTTTGTATGTGGTACACATGGACATTGTGATGGTTGGCTTGACCTATTCCCATGCTAGAACATACACATCTGTCAATTACGTTGTTTAAATCAAACTGTAACACTCCTTCATCTTTTCAAAATGACAGTCAATAACACAGTAAGCTGAGATTAATAACGTTTTACTACTGTGCAGCAGGAGGCAAAGAACTATGCAGTACAAGTTTAGACATTTGTTTTACTCTATACATGTTACAGCTGTATAAGCATTGTGTATACTATCATCTTTTGCACACATTAATGATGTGGTCAGTCACAGGGCATTTAAATCACTATAGTCCACAATGTTGTATTCCTACAACAGTGCTAAGGTAATGCTTATTAAATGTTTTCCCATGAGGATAGCAAAACCTTGCGAGCCACATAGTCAATTAGAATGTACTTTGGTAAATTCTGCTCTGTCACGGTTCCAACACTGTTCAGATCCGGTCGTCACTCCATTTCCTACTAGGTTCCTTTGTCTCTCTGGTGAGCAGCTGTACTCTGTGTTACATAGAGCTCACAAGCCTATCCTCCTCAGTGGAAGGATGACAGATATACCTGTACATACATTTATTATTCTCTAACCGAGCAGATGACTAATGCTGAATGACATACACCTGCTGCACTGGTTACTGCCAGGGTCAGGGTTCAATCACACTGCAGCTACACTACAGGCAATTACATGCATGATAAGCTCTACTGCCATATTGTAAGATAGAATAATATGCATTATACACTTATTGCTTCTAAAGTTGCACGTCATATATATGTTTAAGTATGTATTTTGCTAACATTCTCCCTCCTTTGATTGCTTCTATTCTATCCAGAAACATATACCACATTATTTCATTCCCTAGCCTCTTCCTCTCTGGAACGTTTAACTAGGCAAGTAATTTGTTGTACATTTCAAGAAGGATTGCATTTTGTATTGACAAATACCACTACAGGTCTTGATACATAGTCTCGGGTACAGATACGTCGACAGAGTCCCTGACTAATACTTACATGCAAAGTATCCCGCAATAGACACATGCTCCCAATATGAGCAGAACAACACAAATGGCAATCATGATATTCAGTATGACTGAACCCCATCCACCAAATGGTTTGTGGAAATGGTTCGTCAGTGGGTTTGGGCCTGGTTCCGCCATGGATGACACCTGCTGTATTACCTCTAGGTGGGCGTTGATTCTGGTCTTTTTATGTGGTACTTGGACACAGCGATCTTCTTTAATGAGCGCGCACGTACCAATTCTCGCCGGCAGGGTGCAGTCGTGCGCTATTACATTTTGTGACACAACAGTTCTCATTGCATCCAGTTCATCAGTCACAAGTTCAAGAGCGGAAAGTCACATTCATCATTCCTCCGACAGGTTTTGACAACTTCCTCTGTTCCCTGATTGATTTCACTACTCCACAAGCTGGGAGTGTTCCAGCCCAGGTTATGACGCTGTCACTCAAGTCCATATGGATCGATATTCCTTTATCTCTTGCAGAAAACTGGAATGTCAGAACAGCTTCCATTTCACCCACTGGATTAGTAGGTTTCTCGACTGTGTTCCCAGTTCTTCGAGCTATGTGTGTTATAGTTCGTTTGTACCCAGAGGCAATTGTGCAGTATGTCATGTGACTGGAGCCAGATAACCCAAATAACAACTGCCGGACCAATTCTCAGGTAACCATTGATATGCTTTTTCCCACAAACAAAATAACAATATTCTACTTTACTACTGATGCGGGTTACCTCTGCATGTAACATCTGCCTGTCTATAACAGAGGACTGTTTATACAATTCAGGATGTTTCTGCACATCCTTCCACGTTGTTCTCATGAAGCTTCAATACAGATAATGAATGGTGCTACAAGTAGTACTGTGATCTTTGGCTGTTATATGACATTTGTAAGACACAGTTATGTTACAAATACTCCCACCAACTTGAACTGTATCATGTTTATAACAACATACAATTACTTTTTGTGTAACAGGTAAGTACAGTGCCACTTTGTCCTGTGATCTCACAGAACCTGTATCAAAGTGTAAATATTCACAAGTCTCAATCTATCCCCAAGGGGACACCATACATCGGAAGTCCTCCATATGATGTAGGTATGGCAGTACAAACACAGCAATTTAAAATGTTCATAGTGTGTACATGCACACGCGTCATGCCTAGGTATTTGTTGAAGTGTGGAAGACACTCTGTGGCCAGTTCATCACGTATCACTATTTGTATCCGTGTAGTTATATGCAGGTAAGGTCCCAGCAAATGTAAAGTAAACACAAACATGGTTAATAGGTGTATAATCATTATGACAGTAAACCAAATGTCTTTGGGGTTGCTTTGTATTGTTATACAGTCTGGCCCGGGTGATTCAGGCTCTATGGTATATCAGCTACAAGATGTTGATCAGACTTGATATCCTTTACCGGTTTGAAAACTGTGAGGTGAACCCAGGACGACCTCTCAGCATACTTTACTGCAGTAGGCGTTGCCAACAGTACCTGGTACAGACCTTCACACTTTCCACTTGCCAATTATCTTGTTTGGATAACAGTGACATACACACAGGATACTGGTGTCAGCTATGCGTCCGGCTTCACTTGCTCTTTATCTGTAAAAGACTTTAACTGCAAAACAGTGTTATTGGTTAACAATCCTCTCATGTCACCTGCTAATGAGCCATCGACCTCCGGCTCTGCAGGCATGACAGCTTTCCACTCTGGCACATGATATGCCATTCCACATACTACTTTGAAGTGGGTGCAACACTTTACATTTGGAACTGTTGTCATGCTCAGCAATGCTAGAGGTAGACAGCAAATGTAACTCGTCTGGGTGTCACCCACCAACCTCCTGTACTTATTTCTCGGGATCCCATTGTACTGCGCCAGCAGTCATGCTGACTGTGGGTTGTACATGCAATTTACATTCATGGAAATACAAAATAATCCGCCAGGTTGCGTGATTGTCTGGTTCACTAAATGTGTTCTATTGTCACTGTAGCTTCTTTACAGTATGCCCGATCTCGGGATACTTAATTTACTGGCACCTTTGCCACTGCTGCTGCATCCGGATTCATGGTTGGGAATGCTTCTACCCATTTTGATTATATATATGTGTAATCACTAAACAGTATTTCTTCCCTTCACATTTATTCAGATGTATGAACTACATACAAATAGTACGGAACGGTTATGGTGGTGTAGGTAAACACACTCCCTTCGGTTTAAATGCTCCCTGTGCATGATATCTACTGCAAATGTGACACGCTGCTCATGATGTTTGTATGTGGTTCCTAATTCCGTATGTTAGGGGTATTCTGTTAACCGAATGTACCATCCCCCCTGTTGAGACATGTCTCTACCCATGGCTCCACAAAGCCGCATATCTGACTACATTAGACGTTAATATTGGCTTTCTCACTGTGGATATGTGCAGTCCGTCTTCAAGGATTGCTCCTCGTCATACCCACGTCGGCTTTTCTGCTTTCGTAGTTGATGTTTGCATTGTTTGTAACATTTCTACATGTAAAATGTCTGAGGATTGTCATTCCTCATTCAAACATACACTTTCCAACTGTGAGGCTGCTTGTTTTGCAGCTGCATGAGCTCATGCCTTACCTTTCCTACTGTTATCCTGTTGCTATCTATGACCTGCACATTTACAATTAGCTACTTTAGTGGGTAACTGAATGGAATGTAATGCATTCAGGATCAATTGCGCATGATTAATCGGTTTACCGGTGGATGTTATCATTCCCCTATTCTTCCACTGCTGCTCATAAACATGCACTGTACAGACAACATACTGACTATCGGGACATATGTCCACACATCAGGTTTTCGCCACAGTACAAGCACGTGTTAAAGCTATCTATTCTGCTGCTTGAGCAGACACGTTATGCTGCAGGGGTTGGCGTCTACAATCTCATTATCAATAACTACTGCATAACCTACTTGATTCGTTCCTGTAGGACTCTGTCTACATGATCCGTACACATTAACTGTCACCTCTGCATCATCTAAGGGTATATCAGTGATATATCATGTCTGTGTGTAGTTATTTCATCCATTTCGTATAGGCAACTGTGTGGTGTGCCATACACAGGTGTCGGACGTGACGTTGATAGGTTTAATGTTGTACAACGTTGTACAACGTTCAATCACCATATGAGGTTGACTCAGTGGTATGGTCAAACAAGACAAATGTCTAGCACGGGTCAGGAATGCTATCTTCTCTTGCAGCAGAATGATCGCAACTGCAGGAGACATTCTCACAGTGAGAGGGTGGTATGATAACATTGAGGCCGGGCCTGTACTGCCATGGGTGCTACAACAACTGCCTGTACACAATGTGGCACTGACCATGCCACAGTGTCCAACTGCAATGAGTAGTAAGCTATGTAGCGTTGCTTACTTCCATGCTGTTGCATCAAGACTGACGTCATATATCTCCGCTTACAATCTACAGTCTGACAACATGTGTTATGATTATTCGAGACCTAATACAGATGTTGAAGCTATCAATCGTTTTAGTCTGCAGAAAGTTGTTTCTGCTACTGTAATCCAGTGTAGTATGTGTTGTGCTGCCATAGGTGTATTAAAGATTAAGGCAGACAATACAGCAGATTCAGAAGCATTGTTTGGTAACCAGCTTTGACAAATGTTAGTCGGCACAGAAAGGACTTCATTCCCTTCTTGGTAGTTGGCTTGGGTGCTTGTGAAATTGCTACCTTCCTATCGTCATGTAATGTTCTACCCTACTTGGATACCACATATCCCAGGTACTTGACCTGTATTCTCTGTAGTTGCAATTTATGCTTGCTTACTTTATGTTCCTGTTCTGCTGAATATCTCAATGATGCTATTGTATCTTCCATACATTGCTGCTGGGTAGGGGCCGCAAGCAGAATATCATCCACATAAAGTAGAACTTGACTGGCCCCGGTGTAGTAAACACCGGAATGTAGCTAGCCATCTCCTGTGGGAATATCGTTGTACTTTCACAGTATCCCTGCGATAGCCGGGTATGGCTGTATCTGTTACCCTGAATGTAAATGCAAAGCAATACGGACTATCTGGATGTATAGGTATTGCAAAGGAAGCATAGCTTATATGTACCACGGTAAGATACTTCTGTGGCGTGTTCATAGCATTCAATATTGTGTGTGGGTCTGGCACCATCGGTACCCTAGGTATTATTACATGATTTACAGCTTGTAAATCCTGTACCATCCGCCATTCCCCCTTTGTTTTCCGATCAGAAGATACAGGGGTATTGCATGGTGAATAGCGATTACTTTGTAGATGGGGAATTCACTCTGTGACTTTACAGATATCATCTGGTGTCCACGGTCTATACACTACGGGGTTGGGTCCTGGCCTTCCTGTCCTGCATGAGGGTTCGGTACTTCAATTAATTGACAGATATCCTCACTCTGTTCTAGTGACTGTCTTCTTACTCGAGTGTCCCTAGGTATGTTACGAGTTCGGGATGTGGTTTCAATAGCTTCTCTTACATTTGGTCGTTGTGATACCTCTGTTGCCACAGGATAACGTGGGGATGACTAGCCTGCCCTCCCGCTTCATATCCTGGATGTGGTATCGGAGGTGGTAGAGGGGGCTGTCGCTACTACTGTATTATTATCTTCTTTGTGTAATGTATGATGCTTTCGCATTTGTAGTGTTCTGTTCCCTTCGGTTCACTACCTCAATCCACCTATGTGCTTGACGGATACCCAATTGTCGCTGTTTTGTCGCCTGCACATCTTAGGGCTGCCACCTTTTCAAATGCACAATGTGGGACATTAGTGTTCGAACGTGTACTTAGCCTGGAAAAAGCATACCCACGGCCAGTACATAGGACAGGACTTCACTATTTGCCAGGAGAGCTACCAATTCTTGTAGCATTTCAGTTGCTTATTCTGTTTATTATGATATTTTGTTGTTCCAGATACAATATTAGTGTTTTATGCTACCATTTGAAAAGATATCTGGGAAATCTTTGTCCTGAGATATCAAGACATTTGCCATTTGTTCGGTTTGTTTGCAGGACACAACTGGCCAAAGAGGGACTGTCCCTCACAGGGTGGGACAGGTGGTTACCCTAGAACATGTGCATCACATTTTCAGAGATTACAATGTTTCAGTAACGATATTTTGTCTAATATACCATCAATGTCATATTTATTACCCCATTTTGCTGAATATCTCACATTATGTGCTCTCTGCGATTGCATATACTTCACGTCACCCGTCAAACGCGGATCACATGATCTGTTTGTTCACTAATCTCCCATATCCTCTACACGACTGTTACGTACCCTTCTCTCATACCACGTGGTATCTCCTTCCCTGTATCCACTGTAGTGTCTACAATGACTATTTACTCTGCTCTGTGTTCCCCTGACCTATGTTCAGATTTAACACTATTTGGATTGGTCTTCGACGCTATCACAACTGTTAACAGAAACACAATGTAGTCTGGTCCCTGATCTACAATAGAGACAAAGAGGCAAACACTCCTTACCTGAGCCTCCTGTTTAAGGCTGCACGTTTTCTTCTTGGGATCCAGTTTTCCGCTTTTCAGCCACAGATCAGACAGTGGACAGCCTCTTTACACACAACAATTCAGTCGGAGGTCTTTTCATTCAAGAAGAACCATTTAGGCAAATTCTCCTGCGCAGATGTCTAACCACCCATGCACTCTGACCTGTAGCTTACCAAGGGAATTCCGGATTACAAGGATCACAATGTCAAATAAGTTGTTAAAACCAGACTGTAGTTATCAGTAGGCTTTTCTAAGTGACAGTCAATAACACAGGAGGCTCGGGTTCACAACGTTTTAGTAGTGTACACAGGCAAGCAAAATAATATACAGTCCAAGTATGAGAGTTTTGTCTGACTCTATACAGTAAGCAATTTCTTTATATAGTGTTTACAATCAGCTTTTGCCCACCTCACTGACGTGGACGGTCACAGGGCATTTCCATCACTATGGTCCGCAATAGTCTATACATACGTGGGTGCTGGGGTCGTGTTTTTAAAATGTTTTCCCATGAGAATAACACAGCCTTGCAAGGCACCTGGTCAATTACAGTGTCCTTCTGTGATTGTAGCTGTTTCAAGGACCCTGGACTGTTCCGATACAGTAGTCAGTTAATTTCTTAATACGTTGCTTTGTCTCTCTGGTAAGGAGTTGTACTCTTATCTTCGATAGAGCTCACAAGGCCATCCTCCTCAGGGAAGGGGTGATGTTATGCATGTACATACATTTATTGTTCTGTAACCCAGCAGATAATTAATGCTGAGAGACATAAGCCTGCTGTACTGGTTACTGCCAGGGTCAGAATTCCATCACACTACAGCTTAGCTTCACCAATTACATGCAGGATCAGTTCTACTGCCATATTGTACGGTACAATTCAATGCATTATATAGTATTTCGAGTCTAAACTGGCACTTCATATGTGTTTCTATATATATTTTTGAACAACATCCATCCGCCATATGCATGTTGTTCCGTCCTTTACCTTGACCGTGTGTATTTGGCCGTCCGCAACGCTACTCTCCACATGTGATGTCCCACCTTCCGCTTCTTTGCCTGTAGCACCCTGTTAGGACGTCCTGTTTGGTAGGCACGTGTTCCGCTATATGTCTTCGACTTCTCTGCATAGCTAATCATCGATGCGGTGGTTCAACAACCCGACTTGTCCACATGTGTACAGTTATGTGCACCGTGTCGTATGCAAACCTATATGGTTTCGACGGGTACATACCACATGCGGGATGTACACATTCTGCAGACACATTCACATGCAGCCATTTCCATATCTGTACCTGAGGTGGGTTGGTGATATGTGGGTAATGATTTGCCAGCGTGGCACTGCCTAACACAAACATCTTACCACATTTCAGGTATGCACATTGTGTGTAGGTGTATAGCTGCACACGGATGCTAGCAGGTTTGGGTGCACAGGTGTACATGGGTGGGACTTACATGCTACAATGAGGCTATTGTGTATTACATCTGAATGCATGGGTTCTGCTTCTGGATATTACACTTCAACATACGCCATCCAGTGTATGCGACAGAGACGTTGCTGGGTGTGGGATATGCTGCTATGCACATGTTTGCCTGTGTTTAAGGTATCTTGGTTCCTTCCTGTTGTTATGTCAACACAGCTACCCGGCTATGTACTGTCACTACTGCTTGTGACCATTATGGTTGGCACCTTTTCCAATGACCATAGTGGGACATGTTTTGTGGGAACATCGGATTTTGCAGGACAACACATACCCACAGTAAGTGGAGTTGACAGGACTTTACTTGTTTGCCATAATATACGCTTATTCTGTTAGCATTTGGGTTCCTTATTCAGTTTCTTATGCCATGTATGTGTTTCATATACAAATTATATGTTTTATGCTACTATTACATGTATATTGCGGGAATATTTTTGGCAGGGAATCTCAGGTCATTTTCCATTTTTTCGATTTTGCAGGGACACAACTGTCCAATGAGGGACTGTCCACGGCACATTGGGACAGCTGGTAACCCTGGTGACCATGCCCATGTCGCTACTGGGGTTGCCACCTTTTCCAGTTGCCAAGGTGGGATATTTCCGGGACTCACATCTGAGTTTACAGACCGACACATACACACGGTCACTATATAGCATAGAACTTCACTTGTTTGCCTAAATAAAAGCTTATTGTTGTGGCAGTTTGGTTGCTTATTCTGTTTCTTGTGTCATTTAGGTATTTCAGTTACAGAAATAACCAATTCATGCTACCATTACATTAAATACGGGATATCATTATGTCCTACTATCTTAGCACATTTGCCATTCTTAATATTTTTTTTCGGGACACAACTGCCCATAGAGGGACTGCCCCTCGCAAAGTGGGACAGGTGGTGACCTTAGTCGCTACTCCTATGTCGGTGCGGCGCGCTGACATGCTGCTGTACACCTTCTCTGAGTATAACCACTGACGGTGCATTGCGGACCAAACGCGGTCTCATGCGTATCCTTTGCTCCTTGGACGGGTACACTTAAGCCTTCGTGGGTTGTATTTGCTTCTCCGTTTAGTTGGGACGGGTACTATGTTGCATACTCTACGTGCGTTTCATTCTGCACGGGCCCTGGCTGCTGCCATTACTATTATGGGCGGACCGTGGCAGTCAGCACATTAGGTTGCTCACCGCATGCCGGCTTAGCCACGCCTCCGGACGCATCCTACTTGGGCTCGCTCACGTACACTACGCACGTGTCTGTGGTTGCGGTGCACTCTCATTAATATGCATATGGCGCTACTACGCCGGCTATTCACTGCACCGCCGGCGCAGCCCTTACGCCGGCCTTGCGCCGAGCTTCATGAATCCCGGGGAATGACTATCTTGTCTGCTACAGACTGATATATAGTCTTATATGTGGCATCAGTCATATAAAAGGACCTGTGTTTTCTTTAGTCATCTGAATGTAGACCTGAAGTTTAATGAAGAAAAAACACCTGGTCTGGTCATGTTTGGCATTCAGAATAGTTGCAAGGTCAGATGGCACATTTTAAAGCAGCTGTAGATGTGTTTTGGTGGGAAGACTGTAAATGCTCCTAATGGCGTATACAGCTAAACAAGTCGTGTTCAATAGTCAGTGTCTCTCTCCAAGCAAACAGTCACAGTCATAAATTAAGTATTTTTAACTGAAAATAAAGATGCAGCACTTTATATTATCATGCCTGTCAAACAACGTGCAATAAATAAAATTGAATACACGGGTAGCAGTCCTTGATAAGTGTGAATATTCTGTAAACAGAGTTTCTAATACCACATGGACAATTAACAAAAATAAATTAAGGTAAAAAGAAAAAGTAAATGGGGTAACAAAACATACTTACCCACGTGGGAATAGAATGAAACACCAGTGTGCTAAGACAAAGCATATACTATTGTCCTATATGAAAAGAGCAGTTCAGACGGGGAAACACTTGAAACACTTAAAAACAATATGTTGGTATGCATATAAAAGGAGACAAATTTCTGAAGACTACAGACTTGTAGCTAGGTCATTTGGCTCCTTGAGTAGTTCCCAGACTGCCACCTAACTCAACCCAAAGATGAGGACTAAAAAAATTGCCCTTGAAAGTTCAGGATCCAAAAAAAAAATCTTTGGAACTACACCACAATGGCTACCTGCTTACTGTGGTTCCCGGAGGGTGGCCTAATGGGTAAGGTGTTTGCTTGACAAACACAAGGAGCAGGGTTTGAGTCTCGCAAGGGATAATTGGCTAGGCTTAAAATAGCTCACAAAGGCAGTTAGCTTAGTACTAACCTATAAATGCATTCATTTAAACATTCTCATGACCTATTGGTAACTCTTGTCATGTGCTTATTGTATCCTCAACAGCTTTTGTTCATAGCAGCTGCCCATTTGCCCCACCCTTTCTATGTTAATGGAAGGCTAGTTTTGCTATCCTTAATTGTGAAATAGTTTAACTTGGAGAGCAGGCACACATACAACAATCAACATCCAGCTGAAAAATACAAAAAAGAAAAAAGTTTTTTTTTTCTTTTTTGCAGGGGTAAACCACTCTGCATTATCTGCATGACTGCACAAAGAAGGTAAAGGGCAAATACTCAGATCTGCCCTGTATCATTATCTCATGCAAAAAGCAAGTTTATACGCGTTGCAAGACATATATATATATATATATATATATATATATATATATATATATATATATATATATATATATATATATATATATATATATATATATATATATATATATATACAGACTGCAGTGGTGGTGCTGCAGTAGCGTTGTCGCCTCGCAGTAAGACGTTGTCCTGTTCGATTCTCAGCTAGAGCATCTTCTGTGTGGAGACATGTGTGAATGGATGTACCTTCGTTGAAGGTTGTGCTTCAGGGCTGGCAACTCGGCATGTAAAAATGTACTGCCAATTATTAGCGGACCGGAGTTCTGCTGTGGCGACCTCTAACTGGGAAAAGCCAAAAGACACAATACATATATATATATATATATATATATATATATATATATATATATGGGTCTGCTTTACATGGTCAACTTTCACATGGCCGAGACCACATGATCAACTTTTGGAAAGCCGACCATGTAAAATAAACACAAAAAACACAACGAACACTTACCTTAAAACTGTTAGCAGGGGAGCAACCCCACCCCCGTAACTTAAATATACCAACTCCGAGATTGCACTACAGTGTGGAAGAGGGAAATTTTCCCATTCTGCACTGTACGGAGATAGCTGTTCCCCATGGTCAGCTTTTCAAAAGTTGATCATATGGTCTCAGCCATATGAAAGCCGATTTTGTGAAAAGTTGAGCATGTAAAGTAGACCCGATATTTTATATATATATATATATATATATATATATATATATATATATATATATATATATATTTATATATATATATATATATATATATATATGTATATATATATATATATATATATATATATATATATATATATATATCTATACATACACATAGAGAAACATAAATATCTATATATATATGTGTGTACTTGTATAAGAAAGAAGAGGAAACAACGAATGAACAGCCAGGAGGGAGTGTTCCTTCGCCATATGATGTATCTTCCTTATATTCTACACCGATGGAAGTACCTTCTACCTCGCCAGCTAATAAAAAGGCAATGAGTGTTTCTACAAGCATACCTGTGGTAAGACGGAAAAGGAACATAGAAACTGGACCGTTTTACCTTTACCGTTCTGAGCATGGAGGAGGAAATCTATTGAACAGGACACTTACAGGGGCCAGAAATGGAAAGAGGCACCAGGTCAGTTACAAACTCACACTTTGAAGAAAATGTGAGGGTATGGACAGGACAGCTAATATGGTACATTAACAAATATGAACTGTCTGCAGCTGAGATTTCTTTATTAAACAAAGGTCTAAGTTTCATACCTTTAACCAGAAGGGACATTAGTGAATTTTTGTTGTGCCTGCGTATGTTTACTAGGAATGTAAGACTTAAACAACAGTTTGGAAATGACAATGAAGTCAGGAATGTTCAGTTTAAGACAAATAGCTTATATATGCCACTACTGCCGCATAACATAGAAACCTTTTTAAAGGCATGTGAAAATACTATTTATAGCACAGGAAATACTGTTTTTTTAGAAGAAGGAAAGTATAACTTGACAAAGAGTGAGCACAAAGCAATGTGTGACTTGCAAATTAATGATAGCATAGTTATAAGACCCGCTGATAAAGGGGGACCAGTGGTGATACTGAATGCTGACTTTTGTAATGTAGCTATGCAAGAAATGTTACTGGATCAAAATGTATATATTGAAGTACCAACAACAATTGTTTTTGAAATGGGTGAACAGATTGCTAGTACCTTACATGAATGCATGTGTATGGAATTGTTAAGTAAAGATCTTTTTAACTATTTTATTGTTGCAAATCCACTCATACCTCAAATTCATGGCCTTCCCAAGATACAGAATGACCCTCATAACCTGCAATTTAGACCAATAGTAGCAGGGGCAGGATGGCTAACACAACCCACTTCTATAAATTTGGACAAAGAATTGAAGACAGCACTTAATGAATATATATATATATATATGTATGTGTGTGTGTGTGTGTGTGTGTGTGTGTGTGTGTGTGTGTGTGTGTGTGTGTGTGTGTGTGTGTGTGTTTTAAAAGATACAGAACAGTTTTTAACAGATCTCTATGGGGCAGTGAAACATTTGGGAACAGCAGATACTGGGATGTTGGCCGCACTTGATGTAGTGTCTTTATTTATGAGTATACCCAATGATCAGGGGATAAACATGGTGAAATCAGTGTTGATAAGGCAAGGAAAATTTTCTAATATGAAGATAGATTTTCTTTGTATGTTGTTAGAATTAGTACTTGAGCACAACATGTTTTTTTTTAATGGTACATGCTACAAGTAGCTGTTGGGGGTTGCCATGGACATAAGTTGTGCCAACACATATACAAACCTAGTTATGGTCAACTGGAAATATGAACACCTACTGGGTAACTCCCAAATAGCCTTCTATAGGTGTTTCGTAAATGATCTTTTTATTTTTTGGAAGGGTGATGGTGAACAATTCATATTCCTGTATGCACATTTGATTACCACTAGTGACTTTTTGAAGTCCACGAAGAACTGTTCTGAGAAGAGTTTAGACTTCTTGGACAATACCATATATAGAGCAAATAACCAATGGCTCATGAAATTACATAGGAAACAATGCTATAGACCATCTTTCCTACACAGAACCAGTAGACATAATCCAAGTATTTTTCCTAACATCATCAGAGGACAGGCAATGAGAACATCTCACCTATGTTTTCAAGATGAAGTGTTTAAAAATGAATTAATTAACTTAAAAACAGGTTTCATCAGTAGGGGGTATAGTGAACAAGAAACTGACAAGGTGTAATATAATGTACAAAAAGAAAGAAGAGGTAAAGCTAAGCCCTATTACTCTTATAGAGTAGGTAGTGACAGGTTAGGCATTAGGAATAGTGTACTGCCATACATTCTGATGGTTTTACCATATACAAGGGATGTAAAAAGGTTTGAAACCATCATACAACCAAATTGGCACATGTTGTTAGTAGATGAGGATACCACCAACATAGTGGGTAGACAACCACACTTTGCATTTAGAAATAAGAAAAATCTGAAACAGCAGCTTTGCTATCCAAGGACACTTGCTTTGAGGGATAACACAGTGAATGGCACCCATAGGTGTGGACAATGTACACAATGTATCTACATAGACGATTTAAGATTTTTTAAGCACCCAGAAAAAGGGCGTCTATGGGAGCTAAGGAATTCTGCTGACTGTAACACTAGGAATGTAGTGTATGTAGCCCACTGTGCAACATGTTTCCATTTCTATGTTGGTAAAACTAATCGTCACCTTAGGGAATGCATAAGGGACCATCTTTATTGCACTAGAAAAGTGCAATTGTACAGTGCTTTGGCTAGGCACACATTGGCCAAGGGAGATGAGCATACATTCTTGTTTCAGGTCTTACACATCCAGAATGTCAGTAATAGGATGGGGAACATGGTTAATACTACTGAAAATATGGAAGTGAAATGGATTTTGCACTTAGGAGCACGTAGAGGCTTGAGTTTGAATGATAGTGTTCCACTGAAGCCAGTGTTAAAATCCAGGAGGTTAAAATAACATCATCTAATTAAGTGTTGCTTTAAAATGAGAAGATTACAATACATGAGAAATATATATATATATATATATATATATATATATATATATATATATATATATATATATATGTATACACGGTACTGGGCTAAAATGTTAGTGTTCTTTGGAGCTGGTTTTAGTGCAAAGACATGTATTTGCTAAAATACATGCATTTATAAAAAATAATACATGCATTCATACAGTAAAAATGTGTGCATTTATGTACTCCTGCTTTTTACTGTTTGTATTTTATTTATATTTTCATGTTTATCTTTATAAACACACGTATCCAGTAAATTGGAGATACATGTAATTATTAAGTAAATTATATATATTTACTAACTGACGTTTTACTCTTTGCTTACATTTTATTTATATTCGTACACATGTCCATGTCTTTATATTCTGTGCATGTGGCTTTTACATAGAATTCATTTAATTTTGGTAATCAATTAAGGGCAAAAAAGTAACTATAGTAACTAATTAATTGTTGAGTGGCACAGTGTGGCACAGGGCGGCACAGTGGTGCAGTGGTTAACATTGTCACCTCACAGCAAGAGTTTCTCCGGTTCGATTCTCGGCTGGAGTGCCTTCTGTGTGGAGTTTGCATGTTCTCCCTGTGTTCGCGTGGGTTTCCTCCAGGTACTCCGGTTTCCTCCCACATTCCAAAGACATGCATCTGGAGCATTTCTCCCCGGGCCTCCGCTGAAAACAGGCTCTGTGGAACCTAGTCGGACTTTCCCGGTCAACAAATGATAAATAAATAAAAATAAAGATAAATAAATTGAGTGCTGAATTCATTTTGAGTGGTAGGATAGGTTGTTTTGTAATGAATTAAAATATTTAAATGCTGTTGCTTTTTGAATGAATTGTCTGATGAAGCAATGGTTACCATTGCAAAAGCACTCACCATTTTGTATTAAACAAGAGGATTTTACTTTGTCATAGTTCAGCTTTTTATTCCAGTTATTCCAGTTATTTTCCTATTGGGCACTTTTGTTTCATCATTTTCTACGTTTGGACTGGTTTGCATTTATTTGTTTGCAAATAAATAAATAAACATGTTTTAGAGTTGTATTAGTCATTAAAGTAAAACAACTTCTTTGGAGTAGGACAGTTTTACCCAACATTTTACAAAGTTAAAATTAATAAGGACACAAATTAACAGCCAGCTTATTACCTCATCTTCACAAGGAAGATGACCATACCCTTTCCACACCAGATGAATGGTGAAAACTTAAACTTTGAATAACTGTACTGGTGAGCAGCATGTTTAACTTTATCAGAACAGAGTTTGTATTTTACTTGAATTACTTCAGCTGTGATGGCGCAGTTACTGAGAACGTTATAACAATGAGTCATTTTGTTACCACTGTACTGTATATGCTCAGCTAAGGTTTCAAGCTGTCTTGCAACTTAAATGCACAATGAATCTCAATGTTATACCTTTAGCTGATGTCTAAGAGGTTAATGTTTACCTAGAAATTGAATTTATCTCTCATGAGAATAGGGAATAGTCAAAGTTAGAGAGTGGAACAGGTTATCTTTGTTTGCTGATTTATAATGTCTTTGACGATTACATTCTGTCTCTTGGAAAATATGTATTTCATTGTAGTCTTGGCAACAGTGTAATATAACAGAGACAAACAATTAATTTCCCATTGCAAAAATCTTTCATACTCAAAGTTCATATGTAAAACGGAGAATAAAATATAAAATGTACTTTCTGGCATCTACCTTGGATTAGTATAGTCCTTCAATATATATATATATATATATATATATATATATATATATGTGTGTGTGTATGCCTCAACCTCTCCTCTATATAGATAGATAGATAGATAGATAGATAGATAGATAGATAGATAGATATGCATATGTGTGTGTGTGTGTGTGTGTGTGTGTGTGTGTGTGTGTGTGTGTGTGTGTGTGTGTGGTGTGTGTACATGTGTATATATATATATATATATATATATATATATATATATATATATATATATATATATATATAAAAAATTGTATCATGAAACAGGAAAAATTATCAAAACAGCAAACTTAGACTGATCATTTTAGAACAAATCTAAAACAGGAGACGCTAAAACTGTTTTATTTTTTTCAGGGGCAAGCTGCTCTGCACCCCACTATCCCCTGCTAATTATATACACCAACTCTAAGGTCACACAAGAGCAGAGTAAGGGCAAATTCCCTTACCCCACTGCAATACTATCTCATACATAAGGCTACTGGCAAACTTTTCATTAAAATAAAGTTCACTCATATGAGCATTCATGTTTTTTTTTTTTTTTTTATTTTTGCATCAGTAAAAGGCATCACTCATTTGAATGTTTACTCATCTCAACTGCAACTATATATATGTGTGTGTGTGTGTGTGTGTGTGTGTATGCGTGATAAATATATATATATATATATATATATATATATATATATATATATATATATATGGGTCCCTATGACTTCGTCGAAATTTCAATTCACCTAACTGTCATTTTGTCTAAACTTCATTACATCGACAAGCATTTGCCCCCATCCCCAATGATGTGCGACCCTGGAGTTGATATATATAGTTAGGGGGTGTGTGGGTGGCACAGCCCCCCACATTGGGGGGTGTGGGGGGCGAAGCCCCCCACCTAAAATGCTTGTCGATGTAATGAAGTTTAGACGAAATGACAGGTGAATTGAAATTTTGACGGTCATAGGGACCCATATATATATATATTATATATAGATATATATCTATCTATATATATATATATATATATATATATATATATATATATATATATATATATATATATATATATATATATATATATATATATATATATATATATATACACACACACACACACACACACACACACACACACACACACACACACACACACACACACACACACACACACACACACATAACAGTGTAATTCTTTGGAACTTAAAACTAAGGATAACTTCTTCAACAGAAATAATGGATATGACCTTAACAGAAAATTATGTAGTAGCTTAGAAGTCATGCATTGAATAAAGTCCCATTGAATTTTGGTTGATGTCCATCTCCAATTAGTAAAATTATCATTTTTTTTACTGTTAAACATTCCTTGAAGAAATACCTTACCATTAGAAATATCAAGCTTGTAGCAAAGCAGGGGCCTGGGCACCTGGATCTTTCTGCATGCTCCAGATTCCTCTCTATCCTTCATTTCATAGTCATTTTTTATTTCTGATTATATTTATCTTCACTTGCCTTAAACTACATATCTGCTTTTAGCTAGTCTTCATTTAAAGAATTAGCTATCCCATAAGCACAAGTGACACTTATACCTTTCACATAATGCATGGAATATTTTACATTATTGCATCAAAATGTTTTATATGGTTGGACAGTAATTATAATGGAAATTAGAAAGTATTACAAACATCACTCTTTAATTTGAGGATATTAAATTTCTTCATCTGCCATGGAGATTATAGACAGCAAAATGTGGCTGGATTTATTTTATTACTTTCCGAATAGTATTTTAATCCAAAGATTTACATGATATTAATCAAATCCTTAAAAAATAAAAAAGGCAATTATACAGAGAAATTCTAACTTAAAATGGTGTAATTTTATAACTTTCTGTCTCTAGAGGTTTAATGTAAGGTTCAAATAAACCAAAGTTTATTAAAAGGAGGAAAAACAGTTTTTAGAATGGTACAATTGTTTTCATGGTCAAAATCTCAAAACTATAGAAAACATAAATTCAGAATTTGAATTAGGAGCAGGTGTTTGGATATTGGCTCTTGTAATAAATATATTTTCTCAGGGCAATTTTAGCAGTTTAATGATTTGCCAGACCGGAGTACACCCTAATTAGCTGACTGCAATTGAGGTGTCATAATTCTATGCAACCAAATTTATATAAAATTCTTATAAACTACAGAGATGAATTAAAAAGGAAATCTTAAAAATTAATCCTTCGGAATAAAAAGTAATATATTGGAATCTAATAAAATTCACATGTAGTAGACTTTTGGGAAAACCAACTCTGCTCAATACTGGAATGTCTTCGCTTGAAATGTTTGCATTAAAATTATTTTACACCTGATAAAATTGTGAAAATAATGAATATGAAACAATATATTGGCAATGTAACTTAGAAATAAAAAAAAGATGGGGATCATTTCATGTTTGATTGTTCTCTCATGGTTTGACATTAAAATAGTTAAAATTTTGGTGTGGTACAATTTCCTTATCCCAGGTAGTATGAAATCTGAGCAATTTTCTGGAAGATGAGACTTCTGAGGCTCATATTCCCAACCCAGATAATTAGTGTTATTTTTAATTTCTGACATTGCTGTGCAGCATTACAGGGTGCTGCAGTCAGAGTGCACCTTCATTCAGATGGGACGTTAAACTAAGGCTCCAGCTGCTGATTTGTTTGTAGCTCAGGTGAATGTAAAAAATCCCAAAGGTCCATCTACAGAGTTGGTGTTAATTCAAGTGAATGTAAGAAAAAAAAATCCATGGCACTTTTCAGAAACAGTAGGAGAATTTTCACCTGTGGGCCGAGTATATTTTCCTTAGTCAGTATAAACCACCTTGTGTCTCTTCTTAAGAGGACAGAAAAACACTGTGCCCAGGCCTGCAGCAGATGCCTCAGTGTAAACTATAAATGGCTTAGAGAAATCAGGACATGCCATCATGGGTTCTGAGTACATATTGCTTTTATTTATTTATTTGTTTATTGCATTTGTTGACCTGAAAAGCCATATGTTTGTCTCCTTAGAATCCTATTGATCCTTGCGGATATCCTAACCTCTGGTTAGGCATGTAAGAGGCAAGAGATGCTGACAAAGTGTGGCACAAACTTTCTGTATTTCTTGGCCAAGCCTAAAATGGCCCTGACCTGTTTCTTTGTCTGGGTGTAATTCAATCCTGCACAGCTGCCACATTTTATTTTTGGGGCTTTATATTTCCCCTGCCTATAGCTTAAATTTACTTCAATCATTCTGATCTTGCACTTTGGGGCATTCACTTGAGCCTTCCCTGTATAATGTATAACTGAGTTGTGGACAACTTCTGCTTTCAGTAGACTGTAGTATCACTCTGTGGAATGGATGATTGCAACATCTAAATAAATGGCTACAGTGGGCTGCATGATGGTTAAGGACACTGTCTATTAGTTTTTGAAAGGGTTGGGACATACGATGGTCAAATGGAAAAAAATGTGTATTAGAGCAGGCACTCATGGGTTAAGAAAGCTTTTTCAATGAAGGGGGTCTGCCGGTTGAGCTTCCATCAGATTCAGGATGTTGTAGACTGTCCTAGATGTTCTGTCAATGCATTCACTCTGGGCATAAGATAGCTATTGAAATTAGAGATGGTGTTATGTTTTCTGAAGTCATTACAGAACCAAATGGTTCCATCTGTTTTAGGAACCTAAACTATAAAGCTGCTCCTTTCATGTTGGACTCTTCAATAACACCTAGGCAGAGCATTTTCTTTGCTTCCCCTTAAATACCTTCTTTTGGATTCAGTGATCTAATAAGGTTTTAAATTAAACTTCAGCCCTGGGTTCATCTTTGCCTGGTTAATGCACTTTTACCAGACTGTATGGAGAAAATGTTCTTGACCCATGACAAGAACTCCTGGATCTCTTGTTTTTGAAGCCTGGATAATGTATCAACCACCATGACCTGTGATATAGTTAAATGTCTCCTGTCTATTAGGTTCTCAACCTTTAGCAACTAAAGTAGCATAGGTGTCTGTGATTCTCTCCAGATTTTCATAATATTCACATGGTATATTTGTTTGGGATGTGTCTTTCCTGTCTGAGTTTGTAATATGTGCTTTCATTACTTTAAGGCTTGAAAGGCCCCTTCCCCTCAGGGGAGGGAACTAAGACTAGTAGTTGCCTCCCACAGCCTATATCATGCCATTTTTAGCATTTCCATGTTGGCTAGCTTGGGCACTTTCCAGATGTTCTCTAAGTATGGGCATCACTGTTTTTCATACATCTTTGGGACTAGTATAGTGCTTCACTATACTGCCAAATTGGATCCTTGGTGAATTCTAACAACCCCTTGGGGTGTCTGCCTTATAGAAGTTGAAAAGCATTTACCCCTTTGCTTGTAGTTCCTCTTAGACAGCAAGTAGGAGATATTGCAGCGGGGCCCTTACATCAAACTGCTCTTCTACAAATAAAGATTTGTTTTCACTTGATTTTCTAGTGTTTTAGTCAGAAAAGTATAATAGCAATTAGCTATTTCAGTATCATCTTCCATACGCATCCTATTTACTTATTCCTAAAAATATGGTAATACTTCAGAAAAGGAATTCCTCCTGCTCATGTTGTAGCATGTTTTGGGAAAGTGTTGCTGTATTTGAGATCTGTTTAATTTGACACATATTAGTTGTATTATCTGCCCTATCATCACTTTAGGTTTCACCTTAAAATATCCCTTTTTTCCTTGCAATGTAGTAAAACAGAAACTTCTATGCTCCTTGCAGTGTCTTTTAGCTGCTTATTGTGTACCACTAATAATGTCTTAGCATTTTTCAACTATTTGTTTATTTCATCTAACATCTATCTTGTCAGCTTTTCTGTTTGTAGAATTACTGATTCTCAGATATAATCTGTTACCTGCTTCTTTTTACTCTTTCATCATTATCATGCAGGATTTAATTGGCAAAATTTTCAGAAAAACAAAAAAAGAGAGAGAAAGCAGTCCTAATTTTGTAGTTTACACATTTTCTGTGTTTTTCCCAACTGAATTCATTTCTAATTTAGCTTTTAATCTTCGTGTTATAAGATTATCTACAGATCCAATGATTACAGGTCAATCAATCTCACAAGCATATTGTGAAAAGTAATGGTGTGAATCCTCATAGAGCTTTCTCAAGTAGACATAATAACACATTTTCTCCATGACCCAGTAATGTTTTACATTTTTTTGTCCTTGCAGCCTGCCTCAGTCTGCCTGTATGATTTACTGAATCATATATCAACTCGGAGATCTAAAGTTAAATGGGGATTTAATAACCTGAGTCCACAACTGGCTTCATTGCTGTCAACTCACAGATCTAAAGTTAAATGAGGCTTTAATAACCTGAGTCCACAACTGGCTACATTGCTGTCCACTCAGAGATCTAAAGTTAAATGGGGCTTTAATAACCTGAGTCCACAACTGGCCACATTGCTATCCACAGCAACCTCACCATCCCCAGTTAACAGCTGAGTCTCTGAAGGTTCTGTTCCTGGGGAGCACTCCTTTCTAGTTTTTGTCTTGGATATCAAAACTGACTTAATTATCTGCATCAACAAATATGCAAATAACTGCAAATTGGAGCAGTTTGTGTGTGTGTGTGTGTGTGTGTGTGCGTGTGTGTGCGTGACTGTGTGTATGTGTGTGTGAAAGGTGCATGTCCACCTGTTGCATGCACTAGTATGGATAGGTCTAACACTGCAGTTTTTCATTCAGAGACATAACAATGGGGTGTTGCTTGGTGCACATCCGTGTACATGTTTTTTTCAAAACCAAACAAAAGCTCTTGTGGATGTCTCCCAACCAATCCAGAAATAGTCACTACACCAAAGAAAAGCTTTTTATTCAGCTTAGTGACTGTGAATGATAGCTTTCTTTGGTGTTTTGACTATTTCTGTTTTGATTAGGAGATGTCTGCTGTTTATGATTGTGCATGCTTTTTCTGTCATTTCTTATAAAATAGTGTTTCCTATTGACTTGTCAGCTGAATGAAAGTAGTACAGAATGGATTGTTTTAGGGTATGATTTATTGTTTAGTTATTTTTGTTTATTTTTGCTAGTTTGGATAGAATTTTGCACTGAAGCAGTTAATGAGCTTTAACAACATGAGATATATGAAGGCGGACAAGAGACAGGGTATAGTTATTATGAACAATAGTACTTACATTGAGACCATGCAGCAGTTATTAGATGACACTACAAGTTATAAAAACGTGTCTAAAGATTTTGTCAGACTTAATTACAAAAAAGTAGATCTTAGTCTGTTAGACCTTTTACATCACGGCTACATTGATCTTAATACATTTGAATTCAGCATGGTAGAGGAGCCTCAGCTTGGATACCTGTTCGGTGTCCCTAAAATTCATAAAAACGCTGACCACCCACCCTTTACACCTATTGTATCAGCACCTCATAGTAAAACAGGGAAAACGTCAGCCTATTTAGACCAGGTTCTAAACCCCATAGTACAGAACAGAAGACATTATTTAAAAGACTTGTGGATTTTTTTGAATGAATTAAAGAATTATAGTTTCACAGATGACGAAAGTTTCATGATTACTATGGATATTGCTTCTTTGTACACATCTATTAATCATGAAGATGGGATTGAATTTGTTAGATTATATCACAGCAAGTATTGTAAACATCATGAGATAGATATTACCATTATTTGTCAGTTAATAGACCAAGTACTTAGAAATAACTTCTTCACCTTTGAAAATCATATTTTTCAGCAAACAAGGGGTGTGGCGATGGGGACACAACTAGCTCCCACTTTCGCCAACCTGGTCCTTTGCTGGTGGAAGGAAAAGTATTTAGTTAAGAGTGCACAATTTAAACACATTAAGCTTTACAAAAGATATACTGATGGCTTGTTTTTGTTTGGGCCAGTAATTTGGACCATTTGAATGAGTTTTTGATAGAAATCAACAATAATATCCCATGGCTTAACTTCACGGAAGGGAAGGTACGAAGTGTTGCACATTTCTTGGATGTAAAAGTGAGGATTAACACCACAGAAAAAAGTTTTTCTAGCAACATCTATAGGAAAGACACCTTTGCCAACAATTATTTGCATTTTAATAGTTACCATCCTATGTATATGACACTGAATGTATTTAGGGGACAGGTCATCAGACTCAGTAGGTTAGTTAGTGATGATAACTTGTTCCTCAAAGAGACAAATAAAATTATTAAGTTATTTGAGGAAAGACGATACCCCACTTCCAAGTTAGAGTATAGCCAATGAAGTTAACCAACCATAGATACAAAATAATCTTTCCAATAATTAAATTTGGGTTTGCTTGTAAAAAAGCTGAAGTGGATCAGGATTTTGATTGTGCTTCTCCTGTCCCTCTCAGTGTACAAAGTAAGGAAATAAAGTATATTATTAACAACAACTGGAAGATAATACTTGGTAGTCAGGAATTATCTAGAATAATTGGACACAGACCCTGGTTTATACACAAAAAGACTAAAAACTTTTAAACAATTCTTAGAAAACTTGCCACATGACTATAAGAAAAGTAATACTGAGACCAAATTAGGAACTTTTCCATCTAATAATTGCTCCTTTTGTAGATTCATTCTACCTATGAGTACCTTCTTTTTTGAACACAATAAGTTTTATTTATTAAATAAGACCCTACCTGATTTTAGGGTACTAAAGCTGAGGAACTGCCCTGCCTGTTGACCTGCATCCTTAAACCAACCTAAATAAACCAACCTAAAACCTGCTGTCCTCACCCTAAGCTAAGGAACAGAATATTTCTTACCCTGTGCAACAGCCCCTCAAGGACAATTAAATAGGAGAAAGTATGTGTAGTACAACTTCTGTCTATTGAAACACCACTGTATAAGTTACTTGTTAGGCACTCAGCTAGGGCGGCCAGCAGCCAAACCCTTTCTTCTCCTGCTTACTAGCCTAACTTTCCCTACTGTACCCTTTAGAATGAACTTACATCCCTCCCTCCTCATATTCCTAGCCCTGCTACCTCTTATTGAGACACTACTGTTGCCATATAACCTTTTGCCACTAGGTAGCACCCTTTTTTCCTAAATATTTTCCTACTGTCTCTAAACACAACTCATAGGTACACAGTATTCTTAACTTGTAGAGTATAGTTCCATTCTACCCTTCTATCCTTTTGCTCTATTCTATTCAACTACCATGCCCACTATCCCTACTCTCTAGCCTCTTACCCCTCACCTTTCTCTACCCAAACTTACCTTAGCAATCAGTTTCCCACTGATTGTACTCCCAGGATTCACTCCTACAGCGGCTCTACTCACTCTGTTCACCCTGTGGGCTCAGTCCGCTCCCCTACCCTGCCCCCAATTCCCAACCACCCCCAGTGCTTCTAGATTTATACACGCTAACCACACACCCTCCTCCATTCAACCTATCCCATACGCCAAACCTGGAATTTGCTAAATCCTACCTCCCCCTAAACTTTACCTCAGTAACACATCACAAAACATCCCTGCATAGTAACCTGAACACTACACAACTATAATGCCACCGACTACTGCTCTACCACACCTGAAACCCTTACTCCTACTCTTACTCTTACCCATCCTAACTGTACCTTACCTAATTACCTTCTATGAACACCTTAATTCCCTAGACTATAGCAAACCCAGAAAGCAAACTGCCTCAACTCTAATAATCCCTCATAGTCATAATAATACATCCTGTCCACCAAAGTACTCGTCAGCCAAATTTCATAGACTCACTCACATCACATACTACAGCTCTAGAACCAGGAATTCTCAAAGCCTAATGTGTAAACTTTTAAAACTCACTCTGAGAACACAAGTGCACTCCCTAATAGATGGGGACATAAGTTCATAGGTTCATAGGTTCATACTAGGCTATCTGCCCTAGGGCATTTATAAGCCTAGCCAGAGTGTGTGTGGCTTTCACCACCCCTTAGGATGAGAATACTATACCCATTAGTTTGCTGTGCCTCTGTCCAGCAGTGACACAGAGATGATTCCCAGGGTAAACCTACGATCTCCCATCCACTCGTCAAGATTTCTCTTGAACAGAGTCAGTGAGGGACTCTGCCTCACATGGACTGGGATTCTGTTCCATAGTGTAGGGAGTCTCTGGGTGATGAATCTGTCCCTCCAGCACGTCCTATTTATATCCGTGTTGAGGTTTAAGTCTCTTGCTCTCGTGGCTCTGGCGGATTTGGATTTTTTGAGGTGGAGCATGTCCATTAATTCCGGGTTGGACATGGCCTTGTATGTCAGGCACAGATCACCTCTGAGCAGACGGTATGCGACTGAATAGAGCTGGAGTTTCTTCAGTCGGGCATCGTATGACATATGTTTGAGCCCCTTTATCCTTTTGGTGAGGAACTTTTCGGGTCTTTACAACTGCTGCAGGTGTCGGGTAAGGTACATTCTGAATGGGGCATTGTACTCAATCATTGGTCTGATAAGTGAAGAGTACAGGGGTACAATGACCTCTCCTGATCTGGATGTGAATCCCTTCATGATCAGGTGGGCAATGTAGAAGTTCTTCCTAACCACTTTGGCAATGTGAGTGTCAAAAGAGAGGTTACTGTCAACTTGGGTCCCCAGGTCCCTGATAACTTCTTCCATGTTTAATGGATTACCACCTATGTGGTAATTAGGGGTTACCTTGTTTTTCCCAAAGGGTATGACTATACATTTTTTGGCATTTAGCTTAAGGCCATGGCTCTGGCACCAGTTATCCATTTCTATGAGACCTCTCTGGAGGATGTCTGTGTCTGATGGAGTGTCAATTATGGTGCCCAGTTTGCAGTCATCTGCAAATTTTGTTAGCCACAATCCCCCTATGTTTGCCTGCACTTCAGAAAAATAAATGCCGAACAAGAGGGGGCCCAGGACTGAGCCCTGTGGGACACCGCTCGTGACCGGCTTAGAGTCTGACATGGCACCAGCAACTCTAACCCTGTGTGTTCTGTCCTTGAGCCAGTTTGCAACCCATCTTGTGACATATGGGTTTACATCTAAGCTGTGAGCTTTTCTATGATGCCCGAGTGGGGTATTGTGTCGAACGCTTTTGCTAGGTCAAGGTAGGCTGTGTGAACTGCCTTACCCTCATCAATGGCCTTAGTGACTGTTTCGAAAAGTCAACCAAGTTCAAGAGGCAGGATCTGCCCTTGACAAAGCCAAATTGGGTAGGATCCAGTGTCTGTAGGTCCCCAATGTCTTTATTTATGAGTTCCATTATGATCCTCTCCATAGCTTTGCAGACAAGGCTTGTCAAGCTTATGGGGCGGTAATTTCCAGGGTCCGTAGAAGCACCGCCTTTGTGGAGTGGGACCACAGTTGCCGTACGCCATTCTTTGGGTACGTATCCTGTAGTAAGGCTAAGATTAAACAGCAGCCTTATATGTGGGTTTAGTTCCTCATTGAGTTTGCGTAGCACACAGCCGGGGACACCATCCAGTCCCATTGATGCTGTGTTTTTTGCTTTAGAGAGAGCAGCTCTCACCTGGACATCTGAGATGTTTGGGAGGCTAGACTCTGGTGGGATAGATATTTCTCCTTTTGGGGGGGAGAGAGGGGAGAAATTTGCACTGAACCTGTCTGCCAGTATGTTGGCAATGTCTGTGGGTTCAGTGATTTTTTTATCATTTTGGACTAATTCTGAGCATATCTGGGAGTTTCCACCGAGGTTTCTAACATAGCTAAAGAAGGCCTTATGATTGTCTTTTGTGTCATTAGCGATTTTTCTCTCAAAGTTGGCCTTGGATGATTTTATGTGTGATTGTAGTTTTTTGCTAGTATTGATCAGAGATGCCTTCCCTTTTAGGGATTTTGCTCTGTCATGTAGTAGCTTTCTCCTCTTGTTGTAGAGTTTGTTTTTGGCTGGGGTCCACCAGACTGGGCGCCTGCCTTTGGTGGAAAGGGTCTTGATTTTATTAGGGATTGCTTGATCCATACATTCCTGGAGGTGCTCGTAGAAGGTATTTGTAAGGGTTTCAGCAGCGTGGGTTGTGGTTTCCACTGGCTCGTGGGCCTTGAAGGATACCACTCCAGTCTTAAGAAGTGTGAAGTTTGCTTTTGAGAAGTTCTTCACTGTGGTCTTTTTTGCTGGGGGTGGGGGCGGGATGTAGATCTCGAATGAGATTAATTTATGGTCTGATCTCACCAATGAGGGATATACTTCCGGTGTGGAGCATTTTTTCCCCATGTTTGTGATGATCAGGTCTAGTATATTTTCTCCTCTTGTGGGAATGGTGACTAGTTGTTCCATAGCATTTGAGTTTATGAACTCCAGGAACCTTTGGGCTAGGGTGTTGGGGCTTGAGTAATGTTCCCAGTCTATGTTTGGGTAGTTGAAGTCACCCAATATGATGGTGTTTGGAGAGACATTCATACTCTCCAGTGTCTTCAGGAAGGCTGTGTGGGTTTCCTGAGTTTGAGAAGGTGGTCTGTAGCATGCTACAAACTGTAGGGCAGTTTTACCTATGGTTAATTGCACCTGGATGGTCTCCGATGCTTCGTGCATTGCCACTAACCTGGAGGTGTGGGTATCCTTTATGAATATGGATACTCCCCCTCCTTTTGTGGTTCGGTCCGGATTTTGGGGCCGGAACGCATGATATGAGGTATAACCTGATAGTGCTGGGGTGCTCTCAGGAGCCTTGAACCAGGTTTCAGTCACAGCACAGACATCAATGTTCTCCATACTGAGGAGGGCTTCGAGGGCGTGCATCTTGAGGTTTAGACTTCTGGCATAGAGCAGTATTACCCTTAGTTTTTCTCCATTTTTGTTTTCTAGGGCGGTAGGTTTATCATTTGAGCCTTGCCTAAAAAAGGCACTATGGGGGTGGCAAGAGCCTTTGCCAATATCCGGAAGCCCAGGGGTGACAGGTGCAAGCCGTCCCTTGACATACATCCTAATCCTGGCCCAAACTCTACCCCTACCACAGAGGCCAACACCCAAACTTCTAGCTATACACACTTGGCTACCAGATCTCACAAATTTCTCCTGATAGCCCTTCTCAATATTCAAAGCATAAATAACAAAGTTACCCCCCTGCATGCCCTCATGAATGTACATTCATTTGACATCCTCTGTCTCACTGAAACATGGCTCAAGCCATCAATACAAGACAGTGAGGTTATTCCTCCCAACTATAGTATCCTGTGACTGGACTGTAATACTAAGAAAGGAGGTGGAGTAGCTATTCTATATAAAACTGGATTACAGGTAAACTCAATAGACTCAGAATCTCCCTTAACTAGTAATGCAGAGGATCTTATTTCCAAGATTCATCTCAACAAATGGAAATCTATATAAATTATCGGTATCTACCTTCCTCCAGGCAACAATATCAGCACCTTAGAGGCTATCCTAAGCTGGCTGTCCACCACCTACCCACAAGAAACAATAGTACTTGGTGACCTTAACATAAACTGGAGGTGCTGTACATCTGAGCAGCCTTCTACCCATATCAACCTACATGTTTTTTCTCAAACCATTACATCTCCCACTAGATCCAATAAACTTAATAACAATGACAGCACACTAGACTGGATCCTTACAAATACTCAACAACAATCCTACAAAGCAGGGACCCTCCCTGAAGATCTAAGTGACCACTCACTCACCTTCCTAATCAGGTATATGAGTGAAATCCCAAACCCAACCATTTATAAGAGTATAAGGTCTAACAAAAATTTTAACCTCGATAGCTTTCAACAAGAGCTCATAGCTTGTGACTGGTCACCCCTGAAACACCTACCATTAGAAGAAGCAGTCAAATACCTTAATTCCAAATTCTTGACCACCCTTGACTACCATGCTGCAACTCGCACAATTAGATGTAGATCTAAACCAGCTCCATGGTTTTCAAAAACTACCAAACAAAAAATCCTCCAATGAAACAAATTCTGGACCACCTGGTGGACTACTAAATGCCCCACAGATCAATTAAAGTTCAGACAGTTAAGAAATGAAACCAAAAAAGCCATTCTGTCAGATAAAAGAAACTTTTACTGTCACCTACAACAAACCCACCAAAATAAACCTCAGAAATTCTGGTCTGGCATCAATAAACTGTTAAACCCAGGTCGCTCAGTCACACCTAACCCCTCAGGCTCTGAACACAACAGCCCCAACCAAATTGCCAATTCTTTTAATACTTTCTTTACAGAGACCATTAAATCTCTTGCCAATCAGCTATCCCATGACACAACATCTTCTTCCTCCCATAACGCTAACAATCCCCCACTATTTCAATTTCAACCTGTTCCTACATACCTTGTCTGCACCCTTATTCAGAAACTTAAACCCACCACTCTCGCTGCAGACTTACTACCTGTAGAATACCTACAAAAAGCTGCTAAAGCTATAGCCTACCCCACAGCTATCCTCATCAGTAGAACTATTTCTGAAGGAACCACCCCATCACTCTGGAAAATATTACGTATTATCCCCCTGCACATAGGTGGTAACTCCAAAGATTTATCTGACTACAGGCCCATAGCCATATTATCCCCTCTGGCTAAAATCATGGAGAGGTGCATTCATAATCAACTATTAAACCATCTACTAGAAAACAACTTACTAGCTATCTGCCAACATGGCTTTAGACCATTTCACAGCACCATCTCTGCTCTCTTATCCTTCACCGACTGCGTCAATAAAAATCATAATAATGATACTCTATCCTCAGCTCTCTTTATCGATCTGTCAGAAGCCTTTGATATGGTCAACCACCAGCTACTCATAAACTTACTCAAAAACTTGTCACTAGGTCCACCTGCTATACAGTGGTTTCAATCCTACTTAAATAACAGGTAACAAGCCATACTATGGCAGAATAGCCTGTCTTCCCACTTCCCAATTACCCTTGGAGTCCCTCAAGGCTCCATACTCGGTCCTCTCCTCTTCTCTATCTTTATAAATGACCTACACTCTGTAATACCTCAAGCCACCTGTATTCAATACGCAGATGATTCCACATTAATATGCTCAGCCACTTCACAATCACAACTACAGTCTCTTACCCAAAACACGTTTAGCACAGTAGAGAAATGGCTCCTTGACCGATGTCTCATTCTGAACCCAAAAAAACAAAAATGCTATTATTCACCCCCACTCGCAGAGCCTCTCCACTGAACTTTAATGTTACATCTACTAATGGTACTGTCATATCTCCTGATTCTACCACAAAACTACTTGGGGTACTAATTGATAATAACCTTTCCTTTGAGCCCCATATTAACAACACTATGAAAACAGTTAACAAAAAAACTAGGATCCCTCTATAGAATCAAACCCTTTCTGACCCCTGTAACCCGGACCATTATCGCCCCTACCCATTTAATCTCAACTCTTCTATATGCATCCCTATCTATACTAAACAATGTAAAAGCTATATGAACAAGCTTACCATCTCCTAGAATAATATTGCAAGATTTGCAACTAGGTCAACATACAGAACCCATCACTGCAACAATCTTAATCAACTAGGCTGGTTAGAACTGTCAAATCTAATTCTACTGAACCAACTAATAGTGACCCAATAGATACTATATCAACCTTCAAATACTCCAGTATCCACTAACCTAATCACCCCCTACAATAACCTAAAGTCCCTGCGCTCATCAAACAAATTACTAGTTCAAATAATTAAAACCAACAATCTGGCCGGCGACTCACTGTTCTCTAGCACAGTGGGAAAAACCTGAAACACCCTCCCTGATCACCTAACCTCCCTATCCTCAGCTCCCCTCTTTAAAACCCAACTTAAAACATATCTTAAATATCACTGGTTATGCCCCTGTCCCAACCCAGACTAACTACCACACTTGTATCCTGACACTTCTCTACATACCAGCATAAGCTAGTTAATCCTTTATTAACAATAGTGTGCTTGTCACTATACTGATCAATAGTGTATTATTTAATAATTAATTTTATACTAGCAAATAATGTGTGTGTAACTTTACTGTTCAATAGTGTGCTTTTTGCTTACATAGTTTTAAACATTTACTGTATAACTGTACTGTTTAATAGTGTGCTACATATTTTTTACACATCTTTGTATCTACATCCTTAGCTGTCTTATAATAGGAATCATTTTACTCATATGACAAAAGGCAAGGAACTGTTATAATAGACAAAACTTTACAATGTACCTGTGTTTTGCAAATACTACTCTGAAGTGAGGAGCTTTTCTCCCCGGGCCTACACTGAAAATGGACATATATCCAGTTGGACCAGCCCGGTCAACAAATGTAAAATAAAATAAATAAATAAATTATACACAGCAAAAGGCAAATATTCCTGCAACACAGAAGGACTGGTATATGTTGCCATTTGTTCTACATGTAAGTCCTTCTATGTCGGAAAAACTATTCGGAAACTATCCAACAGAATTAGAGAACACATAGCAGCCATTAAGAAAAAAGATCTGAACAATGATTTAGCAAAACACTCTCTCAATTGTCAAGATTTAAAAAAATTTCAATTCATGGTAGTGGAGAAAGTAAACACATGTAGATTTATAGACACATTTAATGCTTATCTTTAAGTTTTAGAGCTAAAGTGGCAGATTATTTTAAAAGCTGATGTGGTACCAGGCATTAACAAGAAAATCTCCATTAAATGCCTTTTAAAGTTTAAAAACAGTTAACTGGTATTCATATATCATTATTATTATTATATATTTTTTCGAACAATTCATGGTTTCTATTCATGTGAGGAGTATTTTTTGTTCTATATGAACTGTACTTTTAAATGTGCAAGTATGCAAGCTTAATAATCTTTAATTGAAAGATTGTGAATGGTTAATTACTAGCATTGGTTAATTGATGATGATATTTATAGGTACAAGCTATGTGATTGCATTGTTTCTGAGGAAGTTCTGTATTCTGTCTTCTGTATTAGTCACGGCTGCACAGGTAAAAAACACACTCTCCAAAGCCAAGAACACAGCATCCATGGGTTCCTGACAAATTCCCAGGCTGCATTCTGCATGAACTACAGAACAAACTGGCACCCCACCTAAGTACCATGTTCAATCATAGCCTCACCTCAGACTTTGTGCCCACTGATGGCGCATAGCAATGGTTATCCCACTCCACAAAGGGAGAGCCACCATGGACCCCGGGAACTACCGCCCCATTAGCCTGATGAGCCTGGTCTGCAAGGCTATGGAGCGTATCATCATGGAACTTGTACACAATGACATTGGTAATCTACAAACTCTGGGACCCTACTCAGTTCGGGTTTTTAAAAGGCAGATCATGTATCCTAAACCTGATAGACTTCTTAGAAGTTGTGACCAAAGTCATAGATGAGGGTAAGGTGGTACACACTGCCTCTCTAGATCTCTCCAAGGCTTTCGACACAATGCCCACTCTGGAATTATAGACCAACTCACTAAACTAGGTATACATCCCTATGTCACAAGATGGGTTGCCAACTGGCTCACTGACAGAACCCACACTGTGAAAGTAGCAGACTCTAAATCCAACTTCAGACCAATGACAAGTGGAGTACCGCAGGGTTCAGTCCTAGGTCCTCTCCTGTTTGGTATCTACTTCTCTGAAATACAGGCTAACACAGAAGATATTTGGCTAACTAAGTTCATAGATGACTGCAAACTAGGAGCCATAACCAAAACTCCTAACGATGTGGAAATCCTACAAAAGAACCTCACTGAGACAGATGTCTGGTGTCAAAGCCATGGCCTCAAGCTCAAAGCCAAAAAGTGCATTGTCATCCCTTTTGGTAAAATCTCTGTACCCATGAACTACCACATAGGTGGTAGTCTACTTAACACCAAAAGTGTGATAAGAGAGCTTGGGACACAGGTGGACAGTAGTCTGTCCTTTGATAATCACATCGCCACAGTAGTCAGAAAATCCTTCTACGTGTCTCACCTCATCACAAAAGGTTTCTCATCCAGGAAAAAAGAGGTCATTGTTCCCCTCTACTCATCACTCATTAGACCCATTATAAAGTACAACGCCCCTTTTGGTATGTACCTCACGAGACATCTGGAAAGGCCACAGATATACCTCATAAAGAGGATTACTGGCCTCAAACAGATGCCATATGCAGACCATCTCAAAAAAACTCCAGCTTTACTCCGTCACATATTGCCTACTCAGAGACGATCTCTGCCTAACATACAAAGCTATGTCAAACCCAGAGCTGTTGGACATGCTCCACTTTAAGAAATTCCAATCCCTCTGAGCTACATGCTCTAAGGACCTAAACCTTGTCACCACAATAAACAGAACATGCTGGAGGGATAGATTCCTGTCCCAGAGACTTCCAATACTCTGGAACAAACTACCTATCTACATCAAACAAAGCTCCTCATTAGCACTCTTCAAGAAAAATCTTGATGATTGGATGGGAGATAGGAAATTTACCCCGGGGATCACGTCTGTGGCTCTGCTTGACAGTGGCACAGGAAAATAATTTTCTTGGGTGGCAAAAGCCAGGGTACCATTTGGCTAGGCTTATATAGGCCCCAGGGCCAATAGCCTAATAACTACCTATGAACCTATGAACCTATGAATGAATGAAAGTGCTTAAGATTGCGTCTCTGGGTCATAATTTGTTTTTGTTTTATTGTTTAGTTATTTTTGTTTATTTTTGCTAGTTTAGATAGAATTTTGTCTGTTTTGTTGGTAATACTATTTTCTGATTGACTGTTTGCAGTCTGTATTTTACTTTTGTTCTTTTTTTATTATTATAAGAAATAATTTTATTTCTAGTGAGCTGAATTATGTGGGCAGTGCTTATTTCTGACAGTATATGCTTACACTTTGTGTCTAGTGTGTAAACTCAAGGTAACATAAATATGACAGATTTGCAAAAAAGATATTGATTGCAGAGGAGCCAGACAGGTAAATGACTGATGACATCCACAACCTACGGTAAACATTCTGAGGAATATGATCATCAAGGGATACT